>NC_091824.1:145590134-145657634 GCF_038994185.2 Dermacentor albipictus
ATATTTACACTTTGTGGAATGCTAAACGCGAATACGTCTCACGAAGACAAAGTAAGACATCTGTTAAAAGGCATCGCTGAAGCCGTTCACAATTTTCTAATAATGCAAGAAAACATACGCACTCCTTGCCCATTAGATCAGTAATGTCACGTCTTCGAGGCTTTGAAGATTAAGGATCTTACTGAAATTCGGGTGCTTGGACAACGTCACCACAGTTGCAAATATGGCAGTCACTGCCTGCGATGTCTCGCGCGTGTATCGAGTTGTTCAAAATGAGCTAGCATGACCTAGCACGTTGGTTATCAGTGTGCATTTGACGGGTGCGTTCCAGAACCAACAGCAAAATGGTCACGAGAACATCACAACGAGTGCCGACCGTCATCTGAAGAGGCATATGCTCATGACAGGCATACACGTCAATGTCTTTTGATGATACAAATGAGAACGGCGTGGGTGGCATAGTGGATGGGAATGGTTGTTCGGCTGACAGGCCCTTACCTTTTATTTCTTTGTAGCCCTACCAACGAAACGGAGTTGAACGAGCTTTCTTTGAACACGCTGCATGCATCGTTCCTAGAGGGTTCATGTTTCGTGTTAATCTGACTGGAATGGGGAATGCTAAAGCAATGTTCGCTGTTTACCATGATGCGTGGTTTTATTCCAGGAACTATAGCATTTGTATTCTACAGCGAACGCTCCTGAGTTGCCGTTTAGTGTCACTGAGTAGTCGGTGCGCTATGGTTTCCTACGATGGCGCGCACACAACGTGACAGACAAAAGAAAATGCTGTGAGAAACAGCGTCACAAGTTGCCTTCCGCACACAGAACGCTTCCATCGATCTACGCGAGAGCAAGGCTGAAGACACGTAACCTGTCAACGGCTCATCTGGCATTTGCGTCTCTTCAATGTCAGTGTCTGGGACAGTCTTCATGCCCGAACAAGAGTGCAAAATGTACTTAAGCCAGCGGCCCTGTTCTTTGGCCATGCTTCACGTCCAGTGACGTTCGGCGATAGCTTCTTGTGCTTCTATCAGGCAAGCGTCAGTCCATCATTGACCATGGCCTGCCGACAGTTAACCGAACTAGTAGACTTCGCCAAGTGCCTTCAGAGCAAGGCATTGTTTGTAGAATCTTTGGTGAGCGCGCGAATGCCGCGTCGCATTCATAAAGTTTGTAAAGAACAGCACGTGGCATTACGTAATTATATTGTTGTGCAGGAAAATGAGAATAAATTACGCAGTGTGCTCTTGTAGCTAAGAAATATGTGAACAACAACCATTAATAAGGGAGCACAGTATGCCTGAAGAGATACGATAATAAATAAGAGCCTGGAGTATTTCTGTTGTGACATTTCCTTTCCCTTCTCTGCTTCCAGCGTAGTTGTTCCTATATATGTCCCTGGTGGTGTCAAAAGATTACGCTTCGTGAAGTATAATAGAAATGTGCTTTCAGTCGCGAAATCGGCGTCAAAGCATGTTCTCGTGGTGAAAACCAAACTAAAACCAAACAAACACAAGAACGAAAATACAGTGAGACTGTTATAGCATGCGAATATACGTATCTACTCTGAGGTTAGTTTTCTGATTAGCGTCCCTTTTATTAACCTGGACTAAGTGCGACGCCCTGAAATGAAAATTTTCGTATATTAGCTGGCAGGAACCTGTGGCGACCTTGTATAGAATTTGTACCCAGCGCGTATATTGAAAAAAAAAAAATCTATGTTGCCTGCATCGACCGCGGTTCATTCCGGGATCCACGTGCACAGGAAGGAGCCATGCATATTGTCTGGCTGGATGCGGCATCTCTGCTGAAGTGACGTGTCGAAGCACGTTTGGTTCTTTGTGTCGTATGAAAATAGCGGGGACAAAAGTTTGAGTGTGCTGTAGCCGATAAGCGTTCTCTAGGAAAGAATCGCGATCTTCAGCAAAAGAAGAGCTAAAGCGCCGACAGGGCAGGTGGTGAAAAGCAAGTACCTTGCACGTTATTTTTATTATTTTTTTGCTCTTCTGACTGTGGATGCTACGAGAAGCTTTACAGTGCAAAAAATATTTTTCTTACTTTTGAAAGAGAGAAGAAAATTGAAAAGGAACTTTGTTCGCGCTATATCAGCGCCACGAAGACACGTGTTCCTCGCTTTTGCCAGTTTTGCCTCAGTCGTGCTTAAAGGAGCTGCTGCCACGGTGGGCTTTTGAAAAATTTTTCTTAGGTGATATTTTGGACTTCATTTTTCTTGTTCTCGTAGGCATCACGGGAACTGTACGGATCAATGAGAACGGAGATAGGGACGCCGACTACTCAATTCTGGATATGGATCCGGTCACGAAGGAGTTCCAAGTGAGTAAATATTCGGGAGCCATGCGCCCGAATTGAATTTTGCCATGACATCGGCTCCACACGCGTCCTATAACAAAATGGATGGATCAGGTAAGCAGTAGAATACAAAGCGGAACTAGCTGGCCATGATGAAAAAAAATATGAAAATGTCACCACAGTAGGAACAAGCTGCAACGATACGCATTACGTGCCAAGGAACATGCCAAATATATAGAAGCGTGGTTTTAGCACATGATCGAAAGCACAAAAGCGTTATCGAACTCTCATCGAGAGAAACCCCTTACATGCATGCTGCCTTGTTTAAACAACGGCGTCGCTATATGCGGCAGAAAATTTTTTTTTTTGTAGCTGCATGCGAATGTAGTATGGTATTAATAAGTGTTATGCTTTATGTCACATTGGCACTTCTCATTGAAGCTCCTATGCTACATTTTTATTGCTAATTTACTCAAGAGGTGTTAATTACAAAATTGCTGAATACGAACAAAAACCAAAAGTTTCTGGCAAGCTGAGTTACACGAAGTATACTTTCTAGGCGTGCATAATGAACCGACCTACTTTTTGTGAGATGTCTTTCTCAGATTCAATACCTACATTTCAAGATACGCCAAGTTGGGTCGACATTTCATTTCGTCATTTTTCTATATGTTTAAAAACTTTCTTATTTATATCTGTCATAAGGGAAAAAAATTGTAAAACACTTCAGAGAACTATTACTCAGGCGAAGCAAAAAAGCT
Organism: Dermacentor albipictus; assembly: GCF_038994185.2. Taxonomy (NCBI): domain Eukaryota; kingdom Metazoa; phylum Arthropoda; class Arachnida; order Ixodida; family Ixodidae; genus Dermacentor; species Dermacentor albipictus. Next base: position 145,593,206 of record NC_091824.1, read on the forward strand.
ATGGTTATCAGATGGCAGTCAATGTCTTGGGTTCCAGTCAAGTCAGCCACTCGAATGTGCATATTTTTAATTTCGCAACATTAGTCGGTACTGCTGGCTTGCATATAGAAGTATAGCATTGTTCTTAACGTTCCTGAAAAAAAATAACAAACCAGCAATCTAGAATATTTTTCAGTGCCAATAAAATAATATACTTCATTATTAACTGTGAAATATAGGAAGTCTGAACACAAGAAAGGTCGGATATCAGCTAAGCAAGACAGTAAAAACAGAAAGAAATACAACACAATGCCAAGAGTATCTAACAAAATAGCAAAATATTAACACAGCAAGTACGTGGATTAAGGTTATGATGCAACAGGAAGAAGGGAAGCCAGGAAAGGTTTTGGCAATATAGAGGCAATTAAAATGCACATAAACAAGTGTTCACAAAAAATTAGTAAGACACACTCCACAGACCGTGTTTTGTTTCCGCGTTGCCTCTGCAGTAAATAAGTCAGTGAAGAGAGAGAGAGAGAGAAAGGCAAAGGAAAGACAGGCAGATTAACCAGAGATTATCTCCGGTTGCCTACCGTGTACCGGGGGAAGGGCAAATGGATGTGATATTTGAGAGAGAGAAAAAGAATCAAAAAAGAAATACACACACACATATATATACGATACAAAACTGTTTCTGGGGGCACTGTCAGGCATTCTGCGAAGGCACTTCTAGTGTTGCACAGGATGGGACAGTGACACTATGTCACACAATATACAGTCACAATTTGTCAGAAAGTCCGGTGTCTCTTAAATAACGCAGCGCTGCCTTTAAAGCGGTGCGCGCTGATTTTCGCGTACGGTCCACTTTTCAAAGACCCTGTTTTCCGTTATAGGGCGCTTGTCCGGTTGGTGTAAGGTTACTTAGAGGGCTGCTCTTTGCAAGCTGAAACGAGGGCACTCACAAATGAGGTGTGCGATTATTTTTTTGCCCAAGCAGAACTCAAAAAAGTGGGCTGTTGGCCATTGCGATAAGAAAGGGATACGCATTGGAAAATGCTACTCCTAGCGATAGAAGGACTAGGAGCGTGAAGTTACGTCGTGGAAGGTCGCCCTGAGCACGGAGCTGTAAATCAGGGTCCAGGGTATGAAGGCGTGCACTTGTGAATTCGGAGGAATTCCACTGCGCTAATGTCAGGTAACGTGCAAGCACTGAAAGCTTTTTCGCTGCGTCGACTCTCGAAAGAGGAATGGTAACCCAGCTGACGCCGTCATGGGCAGAACGGGCAGCTGCGTCCACTCGATCATTGCCATGTATGCCACAGTGGAACTTCCACGTTCCACGTGACTGGAAATGCAGCCCCTTGGTTCCACTTCTCAAACCTGGCAAATCACCGTTAAACTTGTCATCGTACCGCCCCATCGCTCTGGCCAGCTGCATAGGGAAAATAATGGAACGAGTGATTTTGACTCGCCTGGAATGGTACCTGGAAAGTTACAACGTGTACCCAGATGCTATGGCGGGCTTCCGGCGTGGGCGCTCATCCATAGATAATGTCATCGATTTGGTTACATTCGTTCAGCATCAAAAACGCCGGAAACGACTCACTGCTGCGTTATTCCTAGACATAAAAGGCGCCTATGATAATATAGCACATTATGCCATTATAAATGCTCTTACTGAAGCCGGAATCGGTGGCCGCACTTTTCAGTGGCTGTGCAGTTATCTGACCGACAGGCATTTCTTCGTGATGACCGAGGATGGCGCCACGACTCAACACCAAACGTGCCGTGGAGTACCACAAGGCGGGGTGTTAAGCCCGACGCTTTTCAACCTAGTGCTCGTTGGCCTAGTCCGATCCTTGCCCAACACAGTTCAGGTATCAATATATGCCGACGATATCTGCATTTGGGCGTCTGCCGTAACACGGCTGCAGGTACGAGCACGGCTGCAAAAGGCAGCTACGATAACATCTCTGTACTTGCGAAAACAGAACTTAGAGCTGTCTTCAGAGAAATGCTGCCTTGTTACATTCACTCGGAAGGAAATGAAGCGTTACAGTGTAAAGGTCAATGGGCAAGCAGTAGCAAATGCACGAAAACACCGCTTTTTAGGGGTAATTATTGACCGAGACCTATCATGGAGCCCGCATGTTTCATACCTGAAGAAGAGATTATTGACAATAATACATCTCCTCAAATTTCTCGGCGGAAAGTCATGGGGCACTTCGGTGCGGTCAATGCTGCAGCTGTATAACGCCTTGTTCCTCGGCTTCGCAAGATACAGCCTCCCTGTGATTGGCAACACCTGCAAAACAAACCTGCGTGTACTCCAGGGACTACAAGCTCAGGCCCTAAGGACGTGTCTCGGTCTTCCGAGGTGTGCGTCTACAGCGGCAACGATCGTCATAGCTCGAGATCACCCAATATCAACGTACTTAGCAACCGACGCTCTCAGGGCGCATATTCGGCACGTTGCCCGATTACCTTCTCACCATCTTGCCGCTCTACCCACAGAAAGGCCACACACAACTTTCAGTCGTTTAATTGATGCCAATCGCCCCTCATTGCCATCGAACTACATGCCTGCAGCAAGACCATCCTTACCTTTATGGTGCCTGCACAGACCTGACATACGCCTCACCATCCCAGGAATCATGAAGAAAGCCAACATGTCCTCGTTTGCCCTTAAGCAGGCCACGTTAGAACATTTACATGAGGTGCACAGTGGCCGCGTACACGTTTACATCGACGGTTCAGTTACATCTGCAAGCGCAGCTGCCGCTGTGCTGATACCAAGAAGATCCATCAAGATACAGCTAAAGACGTCACATGTATCATCAACGACAGCTGCTGAACTCGTAGCCCTGCGTGCGGCTCTTCATTTTATTAAGGAGGAACCATCCCAGGCATGGTCAATCTTCTGTGATTCCAAGGCAGCCCTACAGAGTGTACTCTCAGCACTGCGCCATGGATCACATGAGCAGCTCGCCGCAGAGATCAGAGAAGTCCACCATCGACTAGTTGACGAAGGACACGATATAATATATCAGTGGTTGCCTAGTCACTGCGGGTGCAACGAAACGATCGAGCATCTTCTTTGTCAGTGCTCTCGTTTTAACCTACAAAGAACTGTCCTCTCAGCCACCTTAGACAAACTGGACAAGCGCCCAATGACAGAAGACAAGATCCTTGGAACCTGGCCTACGCGAACATCAGCGCGATCCCCTATGAAGGCGCTGCTGCGATACTTGAAAGACACGGGACTTTCTGACAAATTGTGACAGTACACTGTGTGGCGCAGGACTGTACGGTGACACTGCGTAAGACTAGGAATGCCTTTGCGGGTTGCGTGACAGTGCCCACAGAAATAGTTCGTGTGTACGTGCGTGTGTGCGCTTAGTTTTTTTTTCTTTTTCCTTTTTTTATCCTTCTTTCTTTCTCACCTATTGCATCCCCTTTCCCTTCCCCCAGAACAGGGTAGCCAACCGGAGATAATCTCTGGTTAACCTCCCTGTCTTTCCTTTGCCTTTCTCTCTCTCTCTCTTCTCTTTTACTAACGTATAGACACACAACATAAAATTACGGTTGCGTTTGCCTTGTTTTTCATTTTACTTTGAAAAACCTGATGGAGAAGTTGGATCAGCCACTATAATACAAAAAGCAGTTTTTATTTTGAGAGTCAACGTTTACCAAGGGAGGTGTATTCCATCACCTTCACAAAACAAACGTGAACTTATGGGCACTGACTGAAACGGATCGCTTAGTCAGAATTTATATGCTCATTAGAAGGACCGTACTCATAACACTAGCAAGTAAAAAAAATAAAGAAAGAAAGCTATACTGAGTGTATTACTATGGCTGTCACCGACAAACATTTTGGTGCCTTCCCTGCCGAACTGCTTCTTTCAGGCATGCACTAGTACGATCATGTTGCTCATAACACTACCTACTACCTACTAGTGGCGTGCTTTAATGTTCCCTTCTATAAGTGGAAACATACCTGGTAAAACTGAACTGCTTGTACTGGCGCATACCAGTTGTGTAAAGCTGTCATTTAAGAAAACTTCATTCGCCAATTATCTTTTTTGTTAACCGACTGAAGGCACTATGGGAGCACTGCTTCCACCTGTCCAATATTTAATGTCCGCGCAGGTAGTGGCCAACTATTTCGGCGTGAACAAAAGCTTCAGCGATGTTCCGGGCCGTACGATTCACTGGCCTGGTGGCAAGCGAGTTCCTCCACCGGACACGCCACGGTGCGGCTTTGACGGCTCCAAGTGCCCTGACGAAGGTGACAAGAAGAAGCGTTACCTACTGTGATTACAAGCGTCATCATATCCGAGAATTTGAACACTGCAGCTATATCACTGTTACTTTAATGCGAAGCACTATTTGACTCGCTCCTCGGCTTTTCTTCCCCGGCGTCGTAGTATTCTCGGTCGCATACCTTACGCCTCACCCGCAAATGCTGTTCGGTGCATGACGTTAAGGTTTCTCTCCCTCACCCATCCTTGCCCACCGCAGGTGTGACGTCTCCTTCGGCGCGACGTGGTTGCGCCACGCATAATCTGCAAGAATAAACTTCTGATTCCATAGGGGAATGAACCATGTAATGAATGTTCTATGAACTTCTATCGCCGACATTTAGCCTTACATCAAGCAGGCACATATCTTATGCTGACTAGGGCAGATATTTTGACTTGCATGCTGCAGCTTCCTTCAGTGGTTATTTATTTATTTATTTATTTAGTACATACTACAGATCACATTGTGGTTCTTTCCGGACGGTCAGACACAATTACCTGCAAGTCTAGACATATAAAAATATGGCAATGCACAATACATTCATATACATACAGAAAAAATATACACGTCTCTATCGTATATTGCTCACAAACCAATTCGCGAAAAGATCAAAATACAAAGCCTTAATCAATCCCTTCTACCCTGTCGATTATGGAAAGCAGAAGAGGGAGAAAACAGAGTAATGTAAACCAGATATAAGCCGAAGATTAGTGACAATAGGCAACTAAGCATTGCGCACTAAAGGCGAGGGTGCTTGAAAGATGAGGACTTGCCACGATCATTCAACAGCAAGGAGAACAAAGTTATGCAGATAAACACCTTAGTGCAACGGACTACCAAGCTGAAAAATACTGTACATATTCAAAAAAGAAAGTCACATGTAGTACGGTCCTGCCAGAGAATTTCATTTGGAAATATTTTGTGGAGGGAAGGAGTACTTATAGCTGTCTGTCATAGCATAGATAGGTGTTAGTATATCAGGACCATAGCGTCGTGTATGCCAATAAATGAAAGGTATTTACCATTTAAAATTAAAAAAAGAAATTGTGCGTGCATGGTACAGGACGTAGAGGGAATATTATTTTAATTCCAACAATACCATTTCCTATATGTAAAGATTAGCACAAAGATTTCCAGTCGAATGTGCAGAGCTTGTGACATTTAATTATAGTTTGGCTGAGGTCATAGTTTTACCTAAATAACCCTATCAACGAAGTGATACGTCGGCTGGCCGGTGTGAAAAGGGAGCGGTTTATTGAGCAGTGCCTGTTTATATACAGATTAGGAAGCAGGCCTGCACTTTTCTCTTCGAGATGCATATCATGCGCAGCTGTATGCGCACACTACGCTTATGTTGCAATATGTAAAGCTGCAGTGCTGCAACATTAGATATTCCTCTTAATGCGTTCTTTGAACGTAGGTGAGGTAACGCAGACCATTGCTTTTGCTCGGCGACCATAAATAATTAACGTACCAAGCTCTAGGAGAAAACAGGTGAGTCCTGAGTCAAATACACAGCCTGCCAAAACAATTACGCAAATGAAAACAGCCAGACGGCTAGGTACACGAGCTGACTGTTTCAGCCCTATGGTTTATAGAAGTACAGTTTGGCATAGCGCCGCTTATGACCGGTCACACTCTGGCCAAATATACAGCATATCTGTTTTTTCAGACAACAGGTACCACGGCAAACGTGGTTTCCCTAATTGCCTGCTTATGCTCGTTTGTTTGTGTTCTGGCGTTGCAGAGCTTCCCAAGTATGCCATCGTGAGTGGAGTCCTGAGTGGCTTGGTCGTCATCCTGTGCATCGTCTTCTTCTTCATTTACAGGTCAGATTTCGCACGCAGTACGCTTGGAATACGCAAGTTGTGTGGTCGCGAGATCCAATCGCGTAGCTTCAGTGCAGGTGGGCTGCTAACGCAGTCATTGCATAAACACTGCCCAAAGATGCTGACCGCGCAAATGCTACCCTTCGGAGGCAATAACGTCGCCCTCTGATTGCACTTCTCGCCGTCGTGCCTGCCTCACAAACACTTATAATAACCACCTTCAACGGCACAGGGTTGTAGTGCAAGAGTGCCTGTTATACTTTTTTGTTAACTTCTGCTTGTTTTTAAATCTGACTGAGATAAAAACAAAATCTTACTACGTACATTTCCCGAATGACAGAGATACAAAGTGAAAACAAACACTTTTTTGACCCTATATCTGCAGAAACGGTACAGAGCATTTACTTCGCAACCAACATTACAATTACGCCACCGTGAAACTTCGGGCCGTTATAATATGCGTCTGTGCGGATAACTAGATTTTGGCGTGGACTGCTTATTTCATTTTTGCGTCCTTCGCGAGTCCTTTGGGAACATTCGTACAAGCAATAAAAGCGGTCAGAACGAAAAGCAGTTGAAGCTGACGATCACAGATATTTCCTTTTCCTTTTCTCAGAGGACTTGTTTTGGCAACGATAAAGTGTTAGCGCTGCAAATGTTGTGGACTGATTAAAATATTTATCGAAGCTTTGTGTATATATACCAGAAATTTCAAAGAAGGTCCACTTTTTTTCGAGCTCAGTGAGATGCATGGCTTTTCTAGGAAGCACACCATTCCCGGCGGCCTTCATTAGTATACATACGAAGAAATAGAGATTACCTAGTTGGCTAGCCTTAACTAATTATTCATTTTCAAGAGTGCTTCAGAGATCATGTTGGAACAGCAGCATGAAGAAATGTCGATGTTAAATGCTTGTCCCCTTGGTAAGATAGCATAGGCTAGCATCAGTTTCGTGGTCATCATCATCTGCCTCTTTTAATGCCATTTCGAGATAAAAACCTTTCCCACCCTTTCTTAGGTACTTCTATCCTGCGTCAGCCTGCTCCCTTCCATGATTGAAAATTTGACATAAGTGCCACAGAAAGCTGTCGTTCAGCATTCCGGCATTATAGTAGTATGTTCGTCACTTTGCGCATCGAAGTCTTCATGGGAGTGTGATACACACACTTTTCTAACGCATTTCTCCGCAATTTACTGCTTCACCTATTTAGATCTCATCCGCAATCGTTCTCGTCTGACTGGTTTGTCACCTCACAGGGTACCTGCGATCATGGAATATTACGCAATTGCCACACGTGCGTTGAAAGGCGGCTTGAGGTAAAACATTGCAGAAACCGACTAGGCCATGCGCTGGTGAAAGCCACAAAGGGCGGGCTCCCATAAAAAAATAGTAAAATATTACCAAAATCACAATTGTGGTTGGTATAGATCAGGTGGTCGGCACCGGCACATGAGAATAGCTCCACCTTTAGTTTTGTGGTGATTTAGAAGTTGTTTGTGCAAGCTTTAAGACTTATTTCTGGGGTTCTTATGAACCAAAGCAACAATCTGCTTTATGAGGCAAGCCATAGTGGGAACTCCAGATTGATTTTGAACACCTGGCACTCTTTAAAGGAACACTAAAAATACATAATGAGACTGTTTAACCTCATAAAGCATTCAATCCTAATTTCGCAGTAAAATGTATTATAAGAAAGAAATTTGTATATTTTTATGGGGGGGGGGGGCTATGCTTCGCCTGTCATCATTATTCATTTATGTCGACTACGTGGTCGGAAAGATTTGCCATTTTTGAGAATGTGCATTAGAAGAACAGTCGTATTCGTGCCGCAGTAAAAAAAAATCAAGAAAGAATGTATATCAAAGTTTCATTTCTTTAATGTCGCGCCCAAACCTCAGCCTCGGCAAGGGAGTGTGACGTCACGAATTTCAATCTATTTTTTCGTACAACCGCGCTTCTGCAAAAGTTCTGCAAACATTTTATGTTCAGTCTTTCGTTCTCTTAGAATACAATGCAGTCGACCTCACCTGACAAAAACTTAAGTAGGCTTGAGCAGAGGCCATCAAATTCATAACGTAATGGTTGGATGGTGCGCGAACTTCAAGGTGGCGTCGCCACCCGTCTCTGGCTATCGCGCCTTTTCTGGCTTACCGAACCTCCTCTCAAGCTAAGAGTGCAGTACGACGCCATAGCCACTGAGCTACCGCAGCGGGTCAATGTTGTGTAGACTTGCGGGGTCACTGACAATTATCTAACTTCATGTAAGTGTTGAATTTTAAATTATTGTGAACCTTCGTTAGGAGGGACCGGGGAAAGGCGTACATTTCGTCATTTTTTGTGCATACATACTAAGAGTTTGGAAATATCTGCTATATTTGAGAACGAATATTAGCTAACCCGTCATATCGGTGCCGCAGTAAAGCGGTCAACTCCGTGCTGTAGTAAACTGCAGTGCTCGTGTTCGAATCTGATGGACCTGTTAAAAAACAAGGATTGTTAGTGAACTTTTCGTATTTTAATAGCTGTTCACGCATCCACTTGCTCCCTGGTTACCACCGCATAGACGTAAACCCCGCAAGCGCCTATTCATATGGCTATCAGTGAACATTCTCTGCAAACGACTAGCAGGAAAACCACCGTGTGATAGCTCGCATCATTTGCTTGGCCAGCGTAACGCAGTAACTGAATATCACTTACGGAGCTGAACACAAGGAGATAATTTATCGTTCGAAAGACTGCTCACTATGGTGTACGCATGCGACCCAAAGGCGGGATGCAGCGATCATTCTCTTGCAAGGTGAGTCTGGGGGTCGTGCTATATTGCACATTCTCGACTTGTCTTTTAATTCTTTTAGATCGCCAGTCACGAAAGAGATTGGGACTACAGCATCACGACGTTTTGATGCTAGTTTGCTAACTAATGAGAGACTAGTAGCTTGTTCTTATTCTGTTTTCTACAGCCAAATTTCAGGCATTTTATTGAGGCCTATTTATTGTTTAGTTACTCGTCTTGAAGAGCCAGTGGTACTTTCTTTACATGAGCTTTTTCGTCTTTTTTTCTGTGGGCACAGTTATTGAATTTCGAGTTTTTTGAACGATTTGGACTTTGGGCACAACATCGCAAAGTTGAAATACCGTGGTCAGAAAGTAGCTGTTTTTATTGCTTCAAGAGATCGCGCCCCGTCAGATCTTGTATCTAAATGCAATACAAAAGCAGCCTTGCATACTTTTGCCTTCAGGAACAAGAAACAAACGAACTTGTCACGACATTCGGCTGCCTCTCTCTTGGGAATGACGTAGCTTCGTAGGGGCTCATAGCCGATATGCGGCAAACATACAAAATTAGCGCAGTACTGTGTTATCACAGCGTGTTGCAGTGCGTTTCAGGGGTGGTTGGACAATGACAAATTTTGCTAGAAGGTGAAATAAAGAAAAATGTGATTTGCGTGGCACTCTGACTCAATGATAGCCATCCAATTTTCCGCGAGTTCTGGTATTGTACATCCTATGCTAGGTGTTCTTAATACGAAGCTTTGTAATTACCTCGTAATAATACAATTCCACCTGCAATCATAGAAGCGCAAGATTGTGTCGACTAGCTCCACCATGAACTCATTACTTGAAGGTAGTAGAATGAAAAGTGACACCAGAGCGAACAGTGATAGAAAAATAAAGAAAAAAAGGAAGTAATAGTATATCACAGTAAAGTTTCGTTCGTTCTCCGTCCTCGCTTCACCGTTGGAACTTGAAGCTTCTCGGACGATGATCGGCAGTGGTTGATCAAACGCAGGCAGGAAACGATGAGGTCAGATGTACAAGAAATATTTATACGTGAACTTTTCTATATACATGGCAGGTAAAACAAATACATTACAAACTTGAACAATTGAGAAACAAAGTCTCACTCTTCTACTGTCTCAATGACTGTTAGAGCCCAGACTCGTTTTAACGTACATAGTACGGAGGCTCACTGATCTATCAGCAATCCTGATTTCAGCCAAGTCTAACGTACATGGTACGGAGCCTCACTGATCTATCAGTAATACTGATTTCAGCCAAGTCTGAGGGACAGCATGTCGTCCCGATTTTTATAGCCCAAATATACAAAGAAAAAAAGGCGGTAGGGCCGTTGGCCCGTCCCACAGGTTCAGTTGCCAATCAGAGTCAACCGTTTGTTAAGCCACAACCCACAGGGATGGGCTTACTCTTAAAAATAAACATATTGGAAAACAAAGCTCTTTTCCTTCTTCGCCAAAACTCCGTTGCCCTCTCATTTCTCCGTAGTGAGTGACCGGCTCAGCAAAACACGCCAGGCCCGAACAAGTTATCGCCAGACCGTTTCAAATGCCAACGGCGTCTAGGCTGCAAATGTCTCGGAAGCAGGGGCACCGGCACCACGAAGTGCCGCTGTACTCAAAGTTTGGCCGTCTGGGAGACGGATGACCCTCCTTGTCCTTCAAACTTATTGTCTACAAGACAAAGTTCTTTGAGTGCGTGTTTCCAAGACGCCGTCGTGCGAATGCACTCTTTACGTGTGCACCGCATTCCTACAGCGTGCACGGTAAGCTGGTCTTAGACACCACGCAGGCAGTCGCACCCAACAACAAGGCTGGCGATTACGTTCCGGAGGCGTAGAGGATCAGGTCCATGCTCACTGCATGCGGCACGGAGTCAGAGTTGCTAAGTCCTTCTTAACCTCGGCGGCGCCTCCAATTAGTCAGGGACTCGGGCGCCAGACCCACAATACCTTTTGTACAGCGGTTCGTTTCAAGGCTGGTCTGTGTGACCCGTCGGCGGACTGCCAACATCGTGCGCACAATACTGACTTCCAAGGAATCGGCACACGCCCGCCTGGCACCTGCCGCGACGCGTCACCCAACCCCGCGCGTTGCCTGTGACCCCGCATAACACAGCAACTGTCGCCCCGCTGACATGGGGGGAAGTGAACCCCCTCTCTATACACAAAGCACGAGGCCGATTCGTGAGACTTAAGAACCCGAACAATCAGAGCGACCTTACAATCACCCTAATTATATGCCCCGCGATCGTAAACTGCAATTACTAGTGCAGCAAAACATATCGTGAAAGAAATCGGCGCGATCACTACAGAGGTTCTTAAGACGTGTTTACTGAGATTAAGTATTTCATGGGTAATATGACACGCGGTAGGACAGACCACTGACGCTTCTGCACATAATCGCAACTATCGCTTTCTTTAAGCTTCGCAGCAGGCTAGTATAACTAAAAGTCTTCTTGGGAACAAATTGTTTTTGTGTACAAACAGACCTCCTTTGCAAGTTATTGTTCTAGGAGAGTAAACTCACTGCCGCACAACTTACGCTCCTGGTGCAGCCGCACGTAAATATAAACCGAAATGAGCGCTAATATCCGTCAAGAACAAATAGCGATCCTAATGTTAGTACACTGCAATTCCCCATTTCAGTACAAAAAATAGAGGGGCAAAAGTGAGAAAGTCGCAATGTTTGGTGTATTGTTAGGAGAATATGCTTAGCTATGGAGTTACAGTAGAGCGTTCATATGAGTGTTCCACGGACTAAGATATTTGCTAACAAGGTGTTCAGGGCTAACATATTCAGCAAGGCGGTCTAGATATCTGAACGGGCATTCACTCCAGTCAGGACCTCGTTCCAGCTTTCGCTAACGTAGTCGCAGAATAGGAAAGCTGCTTCTTTGCTTTTAGTCGGCAAGACCAAATATAGACACGGACACAAGTTCATCGATCAGATGTCGAATTTTCTTTGTGTGCGTGCGTGTGCGCGTGCGTGTGCGTGTGTGCTTGTGTCTGAACGTGCGTGTGTGGAGGCATGTAAAGAAAGGCTGCAAGGTGGTAACATTTTTTTTATTCGCTCCCTCTGCGATGCTTCCGGTATCACGACGCGCACGTTCGCCGTGAAGATGAATAAATAAATACAGAGAGAACGCTGGTGCAGAGCCTGTGAATAGACAGGTGCGGAAGCGATGAACGCGCTGCTTCCATCTGCCTGAGTCTGAGAAGTAAAAAAAATTATTGGATTGTTCGCATTAAGTCAGCCTCGCTTCATTCTGGTCCCGCAGGCACTTCGAGAAAGACTCGAAGCACTCTAAACCATTCTCAAGTATTTTTTTTTCTTTGATAGAAACTCGACAGAAAAGGGGATCAAAATACGCCGAGCAAAATGAGAATTTGGTGAGAAAAGCAGTTTTTTTACTGTGGGTGAAAGTTCTACCTGTTATAATTTTTTATTTTTTAATTTTCTCGAGATACAGAGGATCAGTCACAATGAGAGTTAATTTCCTCACCCTTCTTCTTTCTTCGCTGAACAGTGACTTTGCCGTTGCCGATTTCTTGAGCGAAAATGAAAGGCGCAGAAACGGTCATGCCACTACTTAACTCCAGAAGGACGTCAGAATAGGGCAGAACGACGTCTAAAGATTGAGAATTAGACGCCTTCTATGCCAACTTCGTTGAAACCATGCACTGCGTGCGACACTTCTCTTAGAATCGATTGCTCCGGAAAGACGGGCACCAAAATAAAATTAGGATAATACATACATACCGCTCCGAAAATATTACAAAATAGACCTTGGTTTGAATTTAGAATTCCGAATGCGGTGCTAGAGGAGGACGCTGATTTGCATTCGAATTTTCCTTCCTTGCAATAGAATATATTGAGTTAGAGCTTTGCTGCTAGTGCCGCTTTGGAAAGAGGTGGAATTCAAACTGACATTGCAATTACGGGTTACAAAGTGGCAAGTGGATGTTCCAAATATCATTGATAGGGATATGATTATTTTATCAAGAGGGGCACCACATGCGTGTTCTGGAACTGCTTCGTTTTTATTTTCTTTGTTTGTGTGCGTGCGTACGTGTGCGTGTGCGTGTGTGCGCGTGCACGAGCGTTTGTGTGTGTGTGTGTGTGTGTGTGTGTGTGTGCGTGCGCGCGCGCGTGTGTGTGTGTGTGTGTGTGTGTGTGTGTGTGTGTGTGCGTGCGTGCGTGCGTGCGTGTGTGTGCGTGTGTGGCTAAAAATCTCCTCCCCAGTTTTTTTCTCACCAAGGAGGCTTCATAACTGTACTGCCTAATTTTTTTCTGGAATTTAGTTTCGTACAAACGTTTTATATCAGAAAAAATATCGTCCCAGAAATTTGTTCTCTTGTAGAGGTTCGGTTTAATTAGAAGGTGTTGCATGATAGACAGCGGTGGAACCATTTTTATAACAATACGTTTTTCTTTCTTTTTTTGTGTGTGAAAGAAATCAGTGCCGCGGAAATCCATAAGGCGAATGCAGTTCCATGAAAACAGAAGTTTGCATCCATCCAAATGGGTGCAAATAAGAATGAAAAACTGCATTTATACTTGATTTCGTCATCATCGACAAGAAAGTTTATTAGACAGTGAAGTTTATTTCTAGCCGAGTGTTATAGTAAAACGGATGGGAACGTTTTGATCCAAGAAATCGTGTAGTCGATGTTCATCTTCATAATGAATTCATAGCTAGTCGCTGAGGTCATTCTGAAAGTACACGAATCTGCGAAAGAAAAGCGCACGCTTAGTAGTGGCACTGTTCATGGATCAGTCTAATATTTTTTTCCCTCCGCCTCTTAAAGTGTGGAGCCGTTTTCATCCTTTTATCTCCTTATACTTAGCTAAATGACCTACTGAACAACCGGCAAGATTATTGCCGATTCAGCTCCGCCGAAGACGACTACCTGCCCGACCCGCCTGCGTGCTTTGTCTGCAAGACATTTAAGCCACTCCGAACCGACCGCGTTGCAAGGCCTGCTCGGTCTAACATTTCGATCGCGGCGTAAGAACAATTGTAGAGTCGTTTCTGCAAAAGAGCTCAGTCGTCGCAGAGGCAAAACACTCTTTCAAGGTACGCGGTTGCGGTGAGCAGGAAGCTGAACCGTATAAGAAAGCGAAGCTTCTTTTGCCTCTTCCAGCACATTTTACTTCTCTTTGGGATGTCCAAATAGTGCTGCCGGGGGTTTTGTGGCGTTTGCGAAAGCAGCTGCACTTTTTGCGGAAACGAAGTTGAAAACGTTCGCGTCCCGGAAGTAGACTTGGACAAGAAAATTTGAAAATTGGTTTCTGCGTCGCGTTGGAGAGGGGAACACATGCGAATGGGTGCGTTGCAACATGAGAGGTTGCATACGCATGGTACACGTGGTACACATACACGTGGCATAGACATACACGTGGTAGTGTGCGCGCATAGTTAGTAATTTTCAACGATAAAGTAGTGTCAGTGACCGCACATGTGTTGCGCTTAACAAAACAATAAAACACGGCATACAGCCTACATATATAATGTTGGCTCATAGGTGTTTGTAAAACACGCAGGTCTCATACTTTTCGACGAAGTAGCGCATAATAAACAGTGCTTTCTTTGGCTACTACGTTCTCTTATGTCAGTGGGTATGTGCAGCTTGGTATGTGCCACTGTGTAAAAAACATAGGCATCATACTCACTTGGATAGAGTTTAGATAGTTATCAACTTCTGCATAAATCCCAATACTTGGGTTTGATCTGCAGCTTCTTATGAAGCAAAAGTATGGAAATTTATATTTCCGCTCAGATAAAATGAAATGCGAACTATAGATCCACTTCAAATTTGGATGACAGGCACTAGACACTTCTCGCTCTGTATGTTATTGGGCTCACGTGTGGGTCCTGTCGACGAAACGTCACTGCCAGAACAGCCGCTTACTGATCACGCACCTCATCGATTAGCCCACAGCAAACCACTGAGCATTGTTACGCGCTCATTTGTGAACGCCAACGCTCACTGTGAAGCACACACTTCAGCGGCGTCTGGATGCGTTGCAGTGCGCCCTGAGACACAGCACAAGCTCATACACAGACTGCCACAGACAGAAGCAAGGTCCGTGACAGGGCCAGGTATGTAGAGAGAGAAATAGAGTGAGAGAGAGGAAAGCTGGGAGGTTAACCGTGGTAGAGTTTCCTGTTTGCTACCCTGCTCTGGGGAGGGGGGAGGGTTGGAGAGAGCGAGAGAGAGAGAGAGAGACGCCAGGAACGGGTAACAGCAAAGGCACTCCAATCACAGGCGTTCACACGGGCAGGTCGATCTCAAGAAGCGCACTAGCGCTTGCCCGGCCTTCTGATGCGGTGATAAGTCGCGTCTATGTCACAAAATTATTTCTTCCGACAGAGGCTGGTTCTCCAACTGGTTCAGCACGACGAAAATCGATTGTTTCTGCACACTGCACTGCGGGCGCTGGCCAGTTATGTAGCTGTTTGATACAGCTAATAGTTAAAAACTGCCATACAGGATTTGACAACATGCGAAAACAAGCACATGGACACATGAGGGTGCCTGTGCAGTCTTTCTCATACACCCTCACGCTTTGAAGTGCTGTTTTTTTTACCATGATTGTTAATTTAGTCAGTGAGGGAATGTTTCCGTGTTTATATGGCCGATAAAACTACTATCCTTGCTTCCTATAGTTGTCTGCTAATTCGCTATCGCAATCGATGCTTGGCCTTTCGCGTGCAACTGCAAATTTAGTTGGAACTGAGGGGCATTTTATTGTAAAGGCTGGCTTGCTGCGTATGTGTAGTCAAGTTCAAGATTTCACGTTTGTGTACAGGAATATAGTGTGAAAGATTGATCTGTCATCCGTCTTAACTAGCTTATGTAATAAATGCTTTTTACAATGTTTACACTCTGTCCTGTTTCTCTCCATAGTGCCAAAATTCATTACAATTGTATACGTGTTATAGATGTATAGGTGCCCACTGTGAAGTACACTTTTTGAACTAAGCAGGCGAGACCAAATTCCCTTTTTTTTTCGCTGGCTGACGTCGTTGTATTTTCCACACCTGACACATGTGGTTCCTCCCGTCACTCGTGACAAAATCACATGTATATTATTTCGTCAGTCTATGCCTGCAAACTCCATATGAATCCAAACCCTGATGAAAAGTAGAAACAACAGATTTAAATTCATTATGCATAACCACCATGAACGCGGTCACCACGGTCAGCAGCATTCAGAATGAAGGGAAACGACATGTGCCTCGACCTTTGTCTGATACCAGTGCTGGTTTGAAAGCTTACATGATTGTTCACTGGTGATATTTTCTAATTATAACATGTATTGACAATTCGGCGCTGTAGAAATAAAGGTATCATAATATAAGAAAAATGAAAGCGCGGCGTCTCTGCATTCCTGGCTGTTAGACATCGCTGTATATACATGACGCCCTTATATGCAATAGCTGCGTCATAACCTGATTACGTTTTCTTGCTATTTATGAATAGTTTCAAGTAGCAGCTTATGTCCTCGCATGAACGATGCTTTACAACGCGTCTTTTTTATAGATACTCGCTTTCTCGACAGAGTAATGAATGCACAATGGCAGCACATTCCTGCTTTGGCTGAGGCTATTGCGCCAACAGAAATCATTAATGTCATTCATTCGTTGCACATTCATTTGTTCTGCATTGGTTCAACCGCCAGTAGCAGCAGTTTGTATGACGAACGTCACCGCACGGAGAGAAGTAGATAGTCACCATCATAAAAACCCCTAAAAGCAAGAAACAAAGAACGGCTTAATCTTATCATACGCCAACTACTATCGCGGCTATCGCGCCGTGCGAAAAGCTCGTGGCGATATGCCACGTGATACAACGAAAATACGCCCCACAGGGTTACGGTTTGCACAGAGGTGATAAAGATGCAAGAATAATTTGTGACGCTGTTTTACTGCTGTGTCACTTCGCCTATCTCAAGGCGTATGTTGCCTCACTACGCAATTATGCATGAACCAAGTATAATTTTATATCCGGTTCCGGTGTCACTGTGGAACGACATGGGAAAGGATTATGAACAGAGATCAAGGAGCATAGCTCTGAAAAAAAGGGGACCAACATGACCTAACGTGTGAAAGGAACTCGCAAAGTGTCTGTCATGCTCAGTTAGAGTGGCGATTAAGGCGCGTTGGTTATGCATTGCGAAATGAATTCTGCGTGGACGGACATCAAAATGGAGTGTGCTGGCAGTATTGCAGATAGCCGTGTCGGTACACGGATCCAGAGCGGATGTCCGTATGTCCTGAACACCTGCCTAAATTTGTGTGGCCTGTACAGAAGTAAAACGACGCGCTTGAATTCCAAAGCTTCTTGTTAACACAAAGAAATGTATAGGTAGAACGCTCACTGGTACGCAGATAAATGTCATATTATTATTGATAGTAAGCATTCGTTCAGTAATCATCATCATCCATCTCCATCTCAAGGTAAGATCACACCCTTAAATATACTCTGGATTTGTGCATGGGTGTGTCGTGTACCTCCTTTTTATCTCCGTGTCTGTGAGCGCAGAAGCCAATTTAATGATCATGTTATGTTACAACTACCACTGCATTTTTGGCAACAGCAGATGAACGCACATTTCTGGAAGTCGAGAGTATGACAGGAACCCGTCTGGTCGGGATGATGCATACCTAAAAGGAAGAGGTCTGGCCACTGACCAAAATAGTTAGAAAATGATATATATATATATATATATATATATATATATATATATATATATATATATATATATATATATATATATATATATATATATATATATATATATATATATATATATATATATATATATATATAATCATCCTAACCATGCGCACACTCTTACTCGCAACGAAGGCAATCTGCCGTCCATGTACCAAGTGCCTTAATTATGGTTTGAGACGCGCATAAGAAGGGCCCCCACTCTGACGCTTGTTTCATTGTGAACAAGGCTCCCGTGGGGGAGCCGAAACGTAAATGTATATTTTAAATCATTTTGGTCATTGTCCGGACCTTTTCCTTTTATGTACGCCCATTTCTTCCATTTTAAGCCTACGCTGTCCATTGATGACGGCAATTCCGTGCTTGGCGGATGACACCCAACGCGATTCTTCTGGCCTTTCATGCGGTAGACGAGAGAGAGCGAACAGCGCCGAGTGCAAAAGCTATCGCGCTAATGAAGAACAAAGGCATTTAAATAGGCGAATGTTTTATTAATAGGCTTTCAAGATTTAGGAGGTGCCACTGCTACGGCGTGCTTGGCCTGGAGTGGCACGGGTGGGCATCTTGTAGTATATATGTTTATATGTAAGAAAAAGTTTGCGATAAGTTCTGATTTGTGATTGTTTAGATGATGAAATTTTCTCACAGTCCTAATTCTTGAGACATTTTTTTATGTTTCAAGAAGAAAAGACCTCTGCTGCGATTCACTCATTACAGAACTTCGCTGGCATCATCATCGTAATTTCGAGGCCATTTTCTAAAGCTTAAACAAGTTATGCGGTAACGTCGGCATCCGAACATGCAAGCGAACTGTCAGCGCCGTAGGCACTACCTTATCGTGGGACATGAAAGGCCGTCAATGAGGGAATTTCAAAGCAGGATCTCATTTCCCATTCGCTCGTTCCTTAAGCACCTCATGAAAGTTTCGCGAAACGTAGGGACTATTAGAAGTGCCGCTTTTTACCACCACGAATAAGTTCACGTGTTGGCAAGGTACTGTTTGGTGATACAAATTATTACCTCCACATAGTTGCTAGACGTAAGCCACTCTACATTAATATAGTAATTTGGAGCTTTGATGAAGGGAGGGCCATGGCTTAAAGAAGATAACATCATATATACATGTATTTCATGCGTTGGCAAAAAGTCTGAAATTTGGCACTGTAATAGCATCGAATGAGTTGCAATAACTTGAAATTTGCAATGTCACATACGCACCATCAGGTTGTATGCCTGATCCCTTTCGAAGAACCTTTACCAGTATCAAACACCATTGAAGATCCCTTTCGATGGTGTTTGATACTGGCATTTATCAGCACCATATCAAATAAGGCTTAAAAATTTAAGAAGCGGTAAAACCAACATTGAGTACGTTCAAGAACTATTCTCATATTCGGTTTATTAGTATCATTTTGTTCTATCACTCGGAATCATATTGCTCAAATGGTTTTGATACTAATGATGAATTGGCGGAAACATCAGATATCAATTGTGTATCATTTGCTATCATATTCAGATTAGTGGCGTGTACAAATTACATTTATACTGCTGAATCTCCACCGTTACGCTCATCAGTACCTATTGTTTGGTGTGAAGAATTGCACAATAGTGAAGGAAAGTAAGGACAGTGAAGCAGACCTAGTAGGATGATAAAAAGAACATGTTACCCAGTTCTGTGTGGAAAGAAGATGGCAATGTAAATGGAACTACGAGGAAAGCAGGCTTCGCTGTTAGACCAATCCTCACAAACCAGGCTCGTTCCTTGAGCAAAAGTGGAACAGCACACCTTGAACCATCACTAACCATTTTCATTTGAACTATGCGATGCTACAAAACCTGAATTGCGTTCCTGGATGCTTGTCCGGCAAATGCCACTCACGCTTGTCAATGTAAAATTCATCCTAACGCAGAAGGTGTGGAATGTAACCGTAGAACGTGAGACGCGAGGAATACGTACTCGTCACAAACCAGCGAGTGCCAAAATGGATGCAGCAAAGCTCGTTGAATAATGAACACATTAACTACAACATCACAGAAATATGCCACGGCATTACGCTATGCTCGAAGTACGTTTAAGCTTCTAACCTAACGACGTCGTTGGTTCCTGTCACGCTAGAGCTGGAGCTTAATAAATCTCTAAACAGCCTGGCGCCCCAGGGGCGGGCGTAAGCAGGAGTTGATGCTCCGTGTGTAGACATGAATAAAGGATAGTCACACCGCGAGGCAGTACGAGAGTGCTCATTGTTTTATTAGCAAAATAATAAATAGACGGGTGCTCGGGTAGCAGTGCCACTAATGTTTGCAAGTTATAAACACCATTTCTTAATTTCGCTATGCGAAACATAATGACAGTTGACGGCGACAGAGAAACGCCTATGCCATGAGTTCATTGCGAGCAAGAACACAAAACGCACTGCCATAGAGCCGGAATGTCTTTCTGCACTGAAGTGTAAAAAGGAAACCACAAACCTAGATCGAAGTTGAATCCACTTTCCTTTATTGCTTTGTGCTCCTGGAAAGATTATGGAAAAATATAACTGTACAAAAAAAATTGCAAGCTCTGCTACGACATGAACTGCTTGGTAGTGCATTCTATGCCGCAGAATAGGAGTGTGTTACGTGACGACTGTAGTCAAACAGACAGACATGCTCGTCTAGGTTTCTGTTATTTTTTGCACCAACGAAACGTTTCTCTAAAAAGATAGAAAAAGAGAAGAGAGAAAATGAATAACATTTTTTTTTGAAGGGATACGCGCAGGCTGCCTTCAGTGAACCCTTAATGGCGATAATTATTTTTTTGAAGTCGTGGGAAAGAACATTTCGTTTTGGCGTGCAGCTTTGATGCCAGAAGCCTCGTCGTGGGCCCAATTTCGGTAGGGTTGACAGAACACCACAGACAAAATAGCCTCGCGGCATATTAAACAGTGCCTCCGAAACCTTTGCAGCGAGCAGACGCTTCCATGATTCAGAAAAGCTGTGTTTGCATCTGCAGCAGCACTCGCGACAGCTTTTCAGTAGGTAGAAAGCACGAGACCTTTGTTTTTGTCAAAGCTCTTGACGAGCAAAGGTTCTAAGGCATCAAAGAAGTCTTTATATTTCTTACTCTTATTTGTACAGTTTCCCGTTTCTTTAGAATAATTCCTAGCATCCGGTTGTGAGGCGATGGGCAAACAAGAACCTTACGATACACTTCTGCGCGAAAGAAATGTTAAGAATATGCGTTTCAGCAATGCACCAACTGCTTTAATGTTTTGAATTCAAACTTACTTTAAAGTGCATCGCTGGCATCACGCGACGAAGTTGTGTTTCTACAGGTTTACCGTTTATGTAATACCTGAGTTTACTTTCACGATAAATCAATACGCAGATTTAGCTGAACTTGACTAATTAGCGTTACATTAAAATAGTAAAGGTACCGCATAAATCTAAGCAGTCAAATTTGACTCGTTATCATCATCATCATCATCATCATCATCATTATATTTTATGTTTACGGCAGAACGAAGGCCTGTCCCTGCGATCTCCAATTACCCTTGTCCTGCGCCAACCGATTCCATTTAGCACCCTCGAATTTCCTGATTTCATCGCACCACCAAGTTTTCTGCCATCCTCTACTGTGCTTCCCCTCTCTTGGTACCCATTCTGTAACCCTAATGGTCCACCGGTTATCTAACCTACTCATTACTTGACCTGCACAGCTCCATTTCTTTCTCTTACTGTCAATTAGAATATCAGCTATCCCTGTTTTCTCTCTGATCCACACCGCTCTCTTCCTGTCTTTTGACGTCACGCCTAACATTCTTCGTTCCATCGCTCTTTGCGCGGTCCTTACCTTGTTCTCAAGCTTCCTTGTCAGTCTCCAAGTTTCTGCCCCATATGTCAGCACCGGCAAAATGCATTGACTGTACACCTTTCTTTTTAATGACAATGGTAAGCTTACTTTTAAATTGCATCGCTGGCATCACGCGACGAAGTTGAAGTCAGCAGGATCTGACAATGGTCTACCGAATGCACTCCAACCCATTTTTATTCTTCTGTGACTTTCCTTCTCATGATCACGGTCCCCGGTGAATAATTGACTTGGGTAAACGTACTGGTTCACAGGCTCTAGAGGCTGACAGGCGATCCTGAATTCTTGTTCCCTTGCCCGGCTATTCACTATCATCTTTGTCTTCTATATAATAATCTTCAACCCCATTCTTATACTCTCTCATGTTAAGGTCCCCACTCATTTGTTGTAACTCGTCCCCAGTGTTTTTGAACAGGACAATGTCATCGGCAAACCGAAGGTTGCTGAGATGTTCGCCGTCAATCCTTACTCCTAAGCGTTCCCTGTTTAATAGCTTGAATACTTCGTCTAAGCACACAGGGAATAGCATTGGAGAGATTGTGTCTCCTTGTCTGACCCCTTTCTTTATGAGTATCTTCCTACTTGTGGAGAATTAAGGTAGCTGTGGAATCTCTGTAGATGCTTTCTAAGATATTTATGTAAGTGGTCTGTATTCCTTGATTACGTAATGCCTCTATGACTGCACGTAACTATACTGAATCAAATGCCTTTTCGGAATCTATGAAAGCCATATAGAGAGGCTGATTGCACTCGGCGGATTTCTCGATTACCTGATTAATGACATGGATGTCGCTCATTGTAGAGTATCCCTTCCTGAAGCCTGCCTGTTCCCTTGGTTGCCTGAAGTCCAGTGTTGCTCTTATTCTATTGAAGATTATCTTGGTAAATATTTTACATAATGCTGGAAGTAAGCTAATGGGCTTATAATGGTTCAATTTTTAACGTCTCCCTTTTTGTGGATTAGTATAATGTTGGCATTCTTCTAGTTCTCTGGGACCCCTGAAGCCGATAAGCACTTTGTAGAAAGGGCCTCTAGTTTGTCAAGTATTATGTTTCCACCATCTTTGAATTAATCTACTGGTAGTCTATCTTCTCCTGCCCCTTTTCCCCGTTTCATGTCTTGCACGACCTTTCTGAGTTCATCGCTAGTTATAGAAGGAGCCTGAGTTGAGTTGAGTTGAGTGGTTATGGTCTACTGGTGGGATTAGCCTTGCAGTAGCTGCCGGCAATTGTTCCACCGTAGCGACACTTAAAATACATAAATCATATAATTCAGACACAGACCTCACAACTACACATAGTCACCCCTAAGGTCACCATGTGGAGGACAAATCCGTGTCCCTCAGGTAATCTAAAAGAAGGCGAGAAACCTCTTTAACCTGTTCATTACTACTTTCAATGGAGGTATCGTTTCTGATTTGGGTACTGTACAGGTCAGTATAGAATTCTTCCTTTGCTTTTACTATATCCGAGATCGCTGACGATATTACGCTATCTTTCAGTGCATACATCTTTGTTTGTCCTGAGGCCTAGTTTCCTTCTCACAGGTTTCAGGCTGCGTCCATTTACCTCTTCATCAGTCTTTAAAAAGCTATAATTTCAAGTGTCACTTATTTTCGCCTTGTCGATCAGTTTTGACAGTTCCGCGAATCATATCTTATCTCTTGAGTAGGACATTTTCATTCTTTGTCGTTTTGTTATTAGGTCTCTTGTTACTTGAGGGAAACTCCAAATGGGTTGCTTGTGGCCTTACCTCCCACTTCAATTGCTCCTTCTGAAGCCAGCCTAGTTATGGTTTCATTCATTCCCTCCATGTCATCTTCCTCTCTATGTTTTAAGGCTTCAAATTTGTTTGAAAGTGCCTACCTGAATTGGGCTGCTTTTACCCTTACTGCATCTAGGTTGGCCTTTTTCTTATTGACCAATTTCATCCTTTCTCTTCAAGTTGAATTGAATCCTAGCCCTCACTAGCCTATGATCTCTGCAGTTCACCCTACCTAACACTTCTACATCCTGCACTATGCTGGGATCGGCAGAAAACATGAAATCAATTTCTTCCTTCACCATTAGGGCTTTTACAGGTCCACTTTTCGTTCTAACGCATCATGAAGAAGGTGTTCATCATTCGCAGCTTATTCCTTTCCGCGAAGGCTACCAACATCTCTCCTCGAGTGTTCCTAGAATCCATGCCGTAGTTGCCAATTGCTTGTTCACCAGCTGCTTTTCCCCCACTTTTGCATTTAAGTCGTCCATGACTACAGTATACTGAGTTTGCACTTTTCGCATCGCGCACGCTAGCCACGTGACCTCCCTCTCACCCCCCCTCCGCTCTCGTCCCCATGTCAAAATTTCTACGCAACAGGAATACGTGGCACAATATCACGCGCGAGAACACCCACCTGCTCCGCTCCCATATCACGGTCAAAAGCGTGGCCATCGCAATTGAAAAAAAAAAAGAATCTGTATTCGCCACTGGCTACGCGCACGTACTTTGCACGACCTTCCTTCCTCTTAGGCAGCTGTCATCGCTTATATCCTCTGGTGGAAAACGTGCGCGAAGCCTTTTCCGACAGTAAAATGTTCTAAGGTCTATTCCCTGCCGTAAAGCAAGGCACTGTCCTGTTCGTTAGACAACCTGTTGCTACAGCCATTGAGTGCCGCAAATTATGACTGTCGCGAACTCTCTACATACCGTAGCCAAAGCAGTAATGCAATAATTAGCTATATTTTCAAGCTGACCCCACACCCTTCGTAATATATCGTATGCAAACAACGCGAAGAAAATTTTGGAAGCAAGAAGCGACACTCTTCATGTTCACAAAGACTGTAGAAAATAGTTGATGTCGAACCTTTGAGCGCTAGGTCGATCGCGACTCCAAACAAAATTTACCAGCCTCCTGATACGGCTCCCAGATGCCACCACATGTCAGCGCTGTAACACATTGACGCGAATGCGTGACAAGAGGCACTTGAGTCAAAACACGTACTGCCAGGGCATAGGCTGCACTTGTTTGGAATGTCCTGATTTCGCGAGAGCAGACGTTATTAAAGCTTTCATGAGCCGATAATTGCAATAATTACGCACTCGAATCCACAGGAACGAATACCTTGTCTTTGTGTAGCTTTGAAACCGAAAGTCAAAGCTGCCCAGAAGGACAAAATTTATATCCGCATCTTTCCTTACTGTTTGTATATTAGAAAACAAAGAATAATGCATGAGCTAGCCGTCAATAGCTTTTACAGATCAGCAGCTTTTACAGATCAGCAGCTTTTTTATGTGTATAGTACGATGCGTTGCATGCCGATACATGAAAAATACATCCCTGTTTTGTGATGTACAGCAATTTTTTTGTTTCCTCGTTCGTTCCACCTTCGATGTGATTACGCGTGTAACCAGGTCAACTACTTATTTGTAGTACCTTTCAGAAACCAGCTGCAAGTAGGCGTTTGCGTTGTGTGCTTCCTCTCTCATCCCTGTTTTTATTCGCGCAGTAATAGCATGGATTTGGCAACTTATTGCTATAGAAGACTTGTCCCGAAGTATATTTTGTTCCTTCTCTATATTTGAAGCGCCCGCATATTGCAAAGCGTTAAGGGGACCTCTCTCCTAGTCCAACTTTTTTTTTCATAACACGTTCTGACAAAGGGTCTACACAACAGGCCATTAGCAGAAGGTGTAAAAAGTGTCGGGCATACCATCCAAATGATCTATGAAGCTCTACATTTTGCCAGCTTAAAATTTTCTGCAATTCATCTAGCAAAGCTTGTTTTTAATGTTCGGCTAAAAAAGGTCGAAAGAAGTTCTTACGAAATTGTGATCCATTATAACTCTCTTCATTATCAGCATCATCACGAACACTACAATACGAAGGCACTTTTCGGGGATACTCAAGTACTCTTTTATGAGCCACCTGGCTCTATTGTATGTCCGCAACTTTCTAAATCTTGGACTTTGTTGCAACCAAAGTTTACAAGTGCAATTCGGAAGATACTTCCTGGTATGCTAAGTAATTATTCTTAATTCCAGTTGTGTGGTAAAGTGATGGTAAAGGGGAAGAAACCACACATTCTCTATGTATTGAAGATAATCTAAAATCAGAATTATGCTTAAGCAGTAAGGATGATTAAAGGCGGGCTTTAAATAAACAATCTGTTTTAATTGGTCCATTTCACCGTGTCGAAGTTTGTTAGGCCGGTCCTCTCCGCATGACAGGCGCCCTGTTAGAGCTCTCTTGAGGCGTTTTGGCATTTTTCGTCGAAGTCACCGTGAAATTCGGCTCAGCTCACGTGATGTCACTCACTTCTGTTGTTCGGGCGTATTTTCTGCATTGTGGTTGAGGCCAAGCGCTGCAGGCGACTGAAACCAACCGGAGACATTATATGTAGAAAATTTAAGCACAATCATGCGCGAGAGATCGCGTTTCGAATTTCTGCGTAGTCGGTTATGGCTAGCCGTAGCAGCCCTGCCTAAACACATATATTTGCTCTCTCTCTCTTTCTCTCTCTTTGCCTTTAACTGTAGCTTCGCTTTTGGCTCAAAGTAAACAAGCTGTTTGACTGTGTGCAACACCTTTATCTCACTTTTGTTCCGTGTTTTTATTTTTCTGATCGCTCTAGTGAAGACAGTCTGTGGAAAGCGCAAGAACGCGGAACGCCTACCTGAAGCAAACAATCTTTTTTGAACTGCTGAAACTGAATGGGATTGATACCCAATATAGCTGCCGCCGCAAGCCTCTCGCCAAGGCAGTCTCCGATGCGCAGCGGGTCCCTTTGATATTTACGACGGCAACCGTCTTTACAGAGGTTGTCGGGGACGTGGCGCAGCTTCTCCCGATGCATCAGGCACTATCCATGCCGTGTTTGCTTTTGTATTCACTTCTGTATTCGCTTGACGTTACCATTTCCTGCCCACAGGTGACGCTTCCGCGCTGGAGTACCCGACAGGCGGTCGATACAAGAGTGCATGCAATATTTATCACAGTCAAGTGCTTCCCCTTACAAGCTCGCGTAATGGAAAGGCAGAGAGCGGCAAGAAGGAAAAGCACCACAGACACATTCGATATCGTAAGGGAGATAGGAAAAGTCTAGAGAGCAGAAACAAACGTCGCCGTCCCCTCCCTTGGCCTCCGCCCCAAAGAAATGTAATAAAAAAGAATAAAAAAAAGAGAAAGCGCCTTCGACACATCCCTTCGACGGAATAAATAAGAAACGGTAAAACGCGACAGCGCAACTCTACAAGCGTGAGAGCTAGTCGTCTTGGGAGGTTAATTTCGGAGAAAAATGCACTAATGGAATCTTGTTTTCTTGGCTATAGCATCGTTTCTAGCTGATGCCCGCTACTGTTTCCTATTCCGCAGGGCATTCTGGCGAGCTCAAGGCAGTGAGTGTAGTGGCAATTGCGATCGGACGAAGCGGAGTGAGATCCATTCCGCTTCGTAACTCTGCTAATGCGCAGTGTTTCGTACGAAGTAAACGAGAGTGCGCGGGAAAGAACCAAGCTTGGTAAAAGCAGGTATCACGCCATGCAAAGTGCTGTTCTAGCTTCAGACCGTAAATCATGCAAATGGGTTTGCATAAAGACCTAGCTGGCTGTAATTGTCATTGCTCCTTCACTTCGAGTATTTACTTTTGCTCAGTTTGGTACATTTACATTATCGATTTGTGTCAGATATTGTTACCGCAAAAGGACCCTCGCTCTTCGCTATGATTGCGAAACTCTGGACACTGTCTTTAGGCTTCGCTTGCTGCTTTCCTTACTGATTTCAGGGATGAAGCCACCGACGACTGTTTGTGCCGAGGACATCCGCACGGATACGGGGGGACATGTTAAGGCTTCAGTACAAGTTCCGGTGGTAGAGCGGTGAAGCTGTAGTAGTGCTATGCAGGGAGAATGCTATTACTGAACATAAAGACAAAGGAACGTAAAAAAAAAATAGGTGAAAGACGTCGAGGAAAGGCGATTCTTGAGCAAGGACGGAGCTTCTGCTAGTCTCTGTCGGAAGACGCCTTGAACTAATTTGGAAGGCACATTGCATGGGCCACTTCGTGAGGTGATCGTGGAATTATTCAACAATTTACGATCACAGGAGTGACAATATTTTTGAACAATATGAAGTAAGGCACGGGACGAAGTAAACTCTTCTGGCATTGCTTATTCCGCCATGATGCTTGTGTACAGTATGCTGCAGGTCCTCAATAGAAGTTTACAGGTTGAGACCGCAGCAAATCTTGGAACTAGCTTAAATTGAAGAGTTAATCATTGTAATCAAAGAACCGGTGCAGTGGTTGATTGGCTATAGCGTTCGCCTGCTAAGCACGAGGTCGCAGGTTCAATTCAGTGCATGGGCGGACGTATTTCGATGGGTGCGAAAAAAAAAAACTGTGATCACGCACTACGCGCACGTCAAATAAACCGAGCTCATCAAAATTATTCAGCTAGATGGAACAGGAGAGAGCATTAGTATATGCTGTAATGCTACTACGCCATAACGAATACGATTACTCATGTGCTTTGTCGCAAGTCATCCTGAAAAAAAAAAGTAATACGATGGCGCACTGAAATTACCTACAGACAAAGGAAATCCAGTTTCGAGCCTTTATCTGCTGCTGCAATAAAGATGAGCAGGGTTTCGAGTTGGGCTAACTGCATTTTATTTTACTTAACAAACTTGCTGGTACTGCCAAAGTACATCCACATAGATCGGGAAGATTAGTCCGAAAAGCGGTATAGAACCAACTGCCATTGTCAGCAAGGTCTTTAGAAAGTTGGGAGTGGAATGCCGCTAAGTGAGAGGGGACAATCGACAATGTAGAAAAATTATTTGGAAGGTTAACTGTAATGCCTTGAATCTTATACTTGTGTGACAAAATGGTTATTAGTGGCACGAGCATCGAGTGACACTCTTGTTTCTGGCGCGTCGCTAAAACGAAAATCGCTTGTTGGGCGGCGGATTCGAGCCACAGACCTCAGGTTTGCGAGACCACCACGCTAAGCGGTTCAGTCACTGACCGTTTTTTTTATTGCATAAAATTATGAGTAGTGTCAAGCAAAAAGACAGCAAGTAATACACCATATGATTTGTTTATGTTATTAAGACCTCATTCATTACGGAGAAGCCGAATCATCGACAGACATGCCGAGCCACCTCGCTCGACAAGGTCTGTCTTTCGAGAAGAGGCTGCTCAAGTGCGTAGTGTGGTTGCTACCTTTGATGCAGTTGCTGATGGATTTCGCGTCTGCATGCTTGTGTTTGCTTGCGCGAATTTTGAATTTTCATTGGACTGCGTAGCATGTTTACATTTCTTTCTCATGTATGTTCAAATGTAATGTTCAGCCACTGTCCATTCAACATACCCGCCCTTTAAAGCGCGGTTTTCCATGCATG
Source organism: Dermacentor albipictus (assembly GCF_038994185.2). Lineage (NCBI taxonomy): Eukaryota > Metazoa > Arthropoda > Arachnida > Ixodida > Ixodidae > Dermacentor > Dermacentor albipictus. The sequence continues at coordinate 145,622,095 of NC_091824.1, forward strand.
AAGAAGTATATGCAGGGCAAGGCGCGAGCCAGGCACAGGCGTCGCTTCCCTCAGGAGGAGAAAAAGGGCGTGATCGCGTGCTCGCGTGCCTCGCGCCCACCGTTTCCTGCCAGTTCACGCCCGGCAGTCAGATGGGGAGGCAGGGTTTGGTTCGTCCTGCCGAAGAGCAGGCTGCGTTGAAGGAACGAAGGTGGCCCACGCGTCGTGCGTTCGGCCGAAAAACAGTCGGCGTTTCATGAACTCTTGCAAAAAACTCGCCAGATAAAGGCCTCGTCGTCGACTTGCCGACCTCACCGAAGCCGAGCGCGAAGCCGAGGTGTTACGACAACGAAGAGCCTCGGATCACGAGCTTCGCTTGCACACCTCTTCATAGTAGTGAAAGGGCAGTCAGTTTTTGTTAACCAGTAATTCGTAATTCTTGTTTCCCAAAACCGCTTTACACCGGCTTTAGGTTCGAGGTTAGCCAGAAGTTTGTACTTCTGGGCACTGAAATGCAGAGCAATTTCGGCGCCAACTAACATTACTCTAGTACTTCCGAGCTATGCGAGAAATCGATATATAAAACTTCGCTCTCCTTGACGTATCAGTTGTTAAGATTGACATTCATCTGTGAAAGGTTTTCTGCATCGAAGCTCTGTAGAGGGTATGCATTGAGCTCGATCTGCGAGGCGGCGACAGCGTGGTCGGGGCAGCCGCGCCATGTTTACGGTCGTGTCAGTCGCGGAGCATCGGTAAAATGCTAGCGGCCTTTTTCGTGCAAACATCTGACCCCTATCTTTAGGCCCGCCGTTCCCCCTGGGGACTTAACCAGTCGAGTCGCTGATAGATGAGCGCGGATGTTTCGGTGTTTCGTGCACAATGCTGTTGGCATTTGTTTATTGAACGGTGCTGTGTTTGGCTGCTGCAACCACACCAGAAAGAAGCCAGGCGATAGAAATGTTGCCATCATTGGGTTCTTACTGATACTTGGTTAGCTCTCTTCTTCTCTACAGCCTCAATGTAAAAGAGCACAACAGCTATGTGCGAGCATGCCTCTGCAATGCCTGCCTTGCAGGTGCAGTGTTGGGCCAGCACGTCGCCGTCTTCTTTTACAAGAAGCCATGGTGTGAGCAGCTTTTCATTGAATGATTGTGAACGACCAACCTGGGATGGCAAAAAAAAATGCTTTGGCAAGGCCCCCAGAATTGACGCAACTTAATATTACGGAGGCTGTGGAATCACAGTGTTTAGTTCTCGAGTGATTTTTTTTTTCAGTGAGTCAACATTAGCGCTAGCTAAAACGACACTAGTGGACAGCACGCAGCCATTTCCGCAATGAGGGCGATCATAATACGGGAGCTCTTTGACGCATGGCTGCTGTACCCAACCGTACAGCCGCGCCAGATAATTCTGGCCTTCCATCGACTTGTAGACTTTCAACTGCTCGCGGGTCACGAAGATCGTTGCATTCACAAGGTAATGTTTGATGGCTGTGACATCCACGCGAGGCAGTAGTCTCCCCGCCTCCCCCACCTTTTTTTATTCATCTGGTAGGCACACAAGGTGTCAGTTTCAAAACCAATATAGCCGAATACAGTCGTCATCTCAGAACGGATGTGGCGATTTGTGCATTTAACATTTAACGTAAGGAAATTATGAGATGTTACAATGAATAAGTAAGTGTAACGAATTACTTGAGTGAATATTGCGTGTCCTCTTAAGTTATTGAGGACGTAGTTCACAGGCGTTTGTCTCTAACGCTATCTTGCGGGCGAGTAAAATGCCCCTAGCACATAAAGTTGACGTCAAAAGTTCGACACAAGCCTGTCAGGTGGGGATGAAACACGAAAAAGCCAAGGTAAAGACAGATGCCTACGCGAACAGCAAGAAATCAAACTTTCGTCAAAAATGTTTTTGTACTACCGGCGTAAACTATGCTGTTGCGAAAGACAAACTGCTTGCATATTTAGAGCAACAGAGGCGTGGAATGTCGCCTTTGTTGCCCAAGCATAACCTGTACAGCTGCTTCACGACTAACTCGAAAGAAAGTAGAAACACTCGTAAGGTCTAGACTTTCCTGTCGGCACCTCCGTTGTTTCCACCTCGCGGAACTCGAACTTGTGCCGGCCTTAACCGCAGCGCAGGCAGGCGCTGCATCTGTCGGCTTCGCCATTCTTTGAACCGTCTCACTTGCTCGCCTACGTGACGCGATGTCTCTTCCGTGAAGAAGACGCCAAACGCATGCGTGGCGAAGCTGACAGGGCAGCGTGCGACGTCGAGCCGATGCCATCGGAAATTCGACGTGCGGCATCTTTTCCGCACGCATGCATAATCGCACCTGGCAGATGGCAGTCCGGACAGAGCACGACCGACGCGCCAAGCGTCGTCGGCGAAAACAAACTCTCTTTCGGAAAGCTGCGATAGGAAGGAGTAGGTACGTCGCGAGAACGAAGCGCTGGCTTCAAGTCTGCGTTTTCGTTCTTTTTCGGTCAACTTCACGGAGATTCACAGTATTTGGCAGGTGCGACAAATGGCATACGTTGGCGTGAGGCAACGCAGCTTCCATATCTTTCTGCTCCAGAACGAAATGCAGGCATGGGTAAAAGAAGTCTAAAAGAACACTAAAATGAAGAACTAAACTGAAGTACACAATAATAAAGAAGACGCAGAACGGCGATGCAGTAGGACCAAGTGAGCTGGCCATAAGCGGAAAATCACAGTTGCCCACAGCGAGCTGATGACCTCGCGATCTATTATATTCTCTGCTAAACCATTCAGGTGAGGAATACTGTTGGCCTACACTATAGGGAAACTCGCAGTGGGTCCGTTCCGAATAGAACTTCAAAATTACTGCACGTTTTAAATAGCCCGAGAAAAAAAACACATTTTAAACGAAAATTGCAAATAAACTACACTGTACATTGCAAAGATTTGTAGGAGAATATTTCGGAACACTACAAAGCCAAAACTATTCACAGAAGCTCAATGTTATTTGTTCTACTGATTAAAATTTCAGGATTTAGCAGATCTGCCGCAGTCAGTGTAACATGTAAATTTGTTTTAGGAACGAAGTGTTAGTCTTTCATTACACAGACACGTAAAACAAAGAGCTAGCGCATGCCTTATTGTGTGTCGCTACTTTAATTTGGGGACTTCTTGTGCAAAAAGGGAACTTTCTACTCTCGTTTCTGTCGAAATACTTGCTCAAGCTTTACGCTTAATTTTTGGAGGGCTGGAAATTTTGTCTATTTTTTCAGGTGTTCAAGAAGAAAGATACAAAATGATAACATCGTGTTCTTGGCGGTGTTTTTTGGGCTATTCGCAGGTCTAGTAGGTAATGCTGCCCCAATGGGCTTCACGTACGTTGGCCTGTTTTCATGGTCGAGGTGACGGGATGGGACGGAATGCCATCTTGTCATCTTGTCATGCCACCGATGCCCGAAGCTTTTAATCTGAGTTCGTGTCATTATGACTTTAGGCGCAGTTTCCATGTTTTGCCACTGTACGCTGAAGTATCTGATTTCGATAACCGCCGACAACATAGAGGTTGGGCATTTCTTCCCTACTGAAGCCGTGTAAGCCGCGTTACGGAAGCCATGTAAATGCGCCTGAGAGACAAGGACGAAATGAAGGACAAACAATCGCTCAACTAGCTGTGTGGACCATCTCATGCTACTGGTGACTTCAAGACCAGGCACTGACTGAAAGGACACGCTTAAATGGTCCCGAACGTTGGACTGAGGTTGAGTCAGAGTTCCCCGCGTACCGTGCATTGGGTGCATGTTAAAAAAACCTTACCGCATGCCAATCATATCTTGGTTTTGGCACCTAATACCAAAGAAATAAATTTAATTGAAATTGACGACGACGAAGTTACTCAGTGCTAGAACGCACCTGTGCCAGCTAGCCAGTTTTTCGTCAAATTTTCATCAGTCTCTGGAGCGCTTTCCGCGTCCTGGCTTGAGGTGATGGACGCGGAACGTTCCGCAGGCTCGTGCAGCCAGAAGTCTGCAACTGCAAGCTCTTCTATGAGTCAAGGCACCTGGTCAACCACCAGTGAACGCCCCAGAGAGACTCTTACTCCTGTGGCCATGGATGCAGAGCCTATTGCCGGCCCGTCTGGCCAGATCACTACATTGACAAGCTCCTCAAGGAAACGAGGCACCTGGTCCAGCACCAGTGAAGACACAGAGGTCTACTCAATCACAGGTGACGACTCATCCGATGACAGCTTCGTGTCGGTGAGGAGCCGAAGGGCTAAAAGGAGGCTTATCAAGGCGTCGTCACCAGCGAGTACGTCAACCATGCAGGCAGGCAGTGAACGCTGGCCGCACACCATCCTCTTCATGCCAGTGGATTCTTCCGTCAACCTTCGAGTATTGAACAGGCAAGCTCTCTCTGTTTTTCTTGAGGGAAAGGCGCCAAACGAAATCAAGGAAGTCCGGCTGAACACACGAAAGAATGTTCTAGCTGTCGACACAACCCGTGGAACCACGCTGGAGACGCTACGACAGATCACAGAATTGGGGAACATAAAAGTACGACCGATCATACCTATGGATGGGTCCTGCACTGCAGGTGTGATCTACGACGTTGACTTGGCTATTTCGAACTCGGACCTGCCAATTCTAATCAAACCGGCATACGAAGGAGTGGTCATCACGCACGTATGCCGACTCGGCAACAGCCGTTGTGTGAAGATTGTGTTCAAGGGGGATTCCATCCCTTCACACGTAAAGGTCGGTCACTTCCGACATGTCGTACGGCGGTTTGTCCCAAAGCCGCTTCAATGCCACAAGTGCTTCAAGATCGGGCATGTTAAGGGCGCCTGCGCAAACTCCCCAATGTGCCCCCGGTGCGCGGAGTCACACACTGTAGATGTCTGCCGTGCAACAAACTTTAGGTGTGGCAACTGTAAAGGCACCCATGAAGCGACGTCTAAAGAATGCCCAAGACTCAAAAAAGAGTTCGAAGTTCTGAAGCAAATGGTCAGGGATAACTCAACCCATAGAGAAGCCTCAGAAAAGATCCGGCGTCGACGTCGTCATCGACGAAAACGCTCAAGACAGGGTGGAGTTCGTGCGCCGCTTGTGCCAACGCCATCATCCTCAAATAGAATGCCCGAGAGCACAAGGAGACCTCAGACGGGAAACGCTGCCCCCGTGGAAGAGTGGCCGACGCTTGCAAGCTATCAGTCTTCTAAGGAGCCTCCACGCTTGACGCTCCCATCGAAGCCCGCTTCTGTTGGTGAGGCTTCAACAGTCGACTGCCAAATTATCCCGGTGCTGCGATCTATTGTGAATGTCATCAGGGCCATGCTGACAAGCATTGACACTCCATCTGCTCGAAGTGGGCTACAAGTGCTCGACGCGCTGAGCCCCGTCCTAGCAAGCCTTGAGTGAAGCCATGACTGACAATCACCAGTCATTTCGTAAGGAGGTCAGAGAAGCGTCGATCCTTCAGTGGAACGCGAGAGGTCTAAGATCTCGCATCGCCGATTTTCGTCAATTTGTTCTCACTAACCGATTTCCAATCATTGTCATCTGTGAACCAAGATTATCCCATCCAATAAGACTATCCGGCTACGAGACAACATTCTCATCAAGCGACATCAAAAGCAGCAAGGTCGTCGTGTTTATTCGCCGTGAACTTACTTACGTCGTCCAACCGGTGCAACCTCATGACGACAATCAGTATGTGTGCATGACTGTTAAAAATAGGAATGTCACCTTTGCACTCTTGGGGGTGTATCTGTCTCCATCAAGCCGATTTGACACCAAAAGGCTAGAAGACATCTTAAAAACACAACCTGGTCCATGGATTATCACCGGGGACTTCAATGCACACCATACCATTTGGGGAAGCTCTAAGGTTAACGCGACGGGAAGACGACTAGCTTCCTTAGCTTCCAACAATGGTCTCTACCTGCTGAATGACGCGAGTCCAACATTTCTGCGGGGAATAACATACAGCAGCTGCCTCGATTTGACTTTCGTCTCCCACCGCCTCGCCACACATGTTAAGTGGTTTTTGGACATTGAAACGCACGGAAGTGACCACATCCCCACTTACCTCAAGATCACGGGAATGTCTAACACGTATACGTCCACCACGATACGAAGAATAGATTGGACTGTCTTTAAATCCCACATTGAGGACGCTTGTCACAAAGGCCTCTCTTGTGGACTTCAACAAGCTATCAAGGAAACGGCACAGACAGCCACGCGCACACTCACGTGTTCTCCAAGGTATTCTGAATTCGACCTGGAATTGGAGCGGCTTCGTGCAATTCGCCGTCGTGCCGAAAGAAGATATCGACGCACTAAGTCAATTCAGGATCTAAGAACAGCCAGGCGAATGCAAAAGAAGATACAACGCCGCATGGACAAACTAGAGGCTCAGCGGTGGTCGAAATTTTGTGCGTCGCTAGATCCCCGCAAACCGCTATCTCAAATATGGAGAACTGTGCGTGGTCTACGTTCTGTTCCGGAACAGTGTTTCCCGTTTAAGGCCCTAGCACTATTCCAGCGCCGACAAGACATTGATGTGGCGGAAGACTTCTGTGCTATGGTTGCGGGCCAGCCAACTCGTACAGGTTCGCTTACATTGAACCGTATTCCAGATTCACGAGATTCACGCATGGATCTGCTTTTCACGACGCAAGAGCTTGACGCGGCGCTCGCCCTATGTAATCGGTCGTCGTCGCCTGGTCCGGATGGCATATCTTACCGCATGCTATGTCACCTTGGTGAACGGGCACGAAGAACACTCCTTAATATCTATAACGAGTCGTGGCAGGAGGGCAACGTTCCCCAAGATTGGAAGATCAGCCGCCTCGTACCGCTTCTTAAGCCTGGCAAGTCTCCCTTAGAGATTACTTCATACCGACCAATTGCGCTGGCAAGTTGCGTTGGGAAGGTAATGGAGCGAATGATCCTCGCCAGACTTGAGTGGTACCTTGAACACTACGAAATCTACCCGGACGCCATGGCTGGTTTTCGACGTCACCGATGTTCTATCGACAACGTTATCGATCTGGTAACCTATGTTCAACATCAAAAGACGTGTAAAAGGTTATCTGTCGCAATGTTCTTAGACATAAAGGGAGCCTACGACAACGTTCTTCATGACGCCATACTTGAAGCATTGGAATCGGTGGGCCTAGGCGGTCCATTATATAGTTGGACTCGCAGTTATTTACATAGGCGGTCTCTCTTTCTTAACACTGAAGCTGGCCCAACCTCGCAATACTATACGCACCATGGAGTTCCACAAGGCGGTGTCTTGAGTCCCACACTTTTCAACCTTGTACTCATTGGTCTCGTGGAACGACTTCCGAGCACAGTTAAAATATCAATGTATGCCGATGACATCTGCATCTGGGCATCTGGTGTGACACGGCTGCAAGTACGCGCCAGGCTTCAAAAAGCTGCCACGTCAACATCGGCATACTTAAATGAACAAGGCCTCAAGATCTCGCCAGAAAAATGCGCATTGGTCGCGTTTAGCCGCAAGCCAATGAGATCATACGATGTCTCTATCGACGGCCAAAGCATACCTTATGTCAGGACGCACCGATTCTTAGGCATAATAATTGATCGTGACCTCTGCTGGAGTCCTCATGTGGCCTACCTAAAGAAGCGCCTGACAGATATCTCTAATGTGTTTAAGTTTCTTGGAGGAAATGTCTGGGGTACTTCAGTACATGCAATGATGCAGCTGTACAGGACGCTCTTTCTTGGGTACTTGCGATACAGCTTGCCTGTGCTGACCAACACCTGCAGAAATAATATCCGCACACTCGAAAGCGTCCAGGCCCAGGCACTTAGAGTGTGTATTGGATTGCCGCGGTGTTCGTCAACGGCTGAAACAATTGCCATTGCACACGATTTCCCAGCCAAGACCCATATAGTCATGGAAGCGCTCAGAGCACACGTAAGACACCTTGCTCGAGCCCCTGCCCATCATCTAGCCTCACTACCAGAGGATCGACCACGTGCTTCCTTTTGCGAAACAGTCCTGCCTTATCGTACATACCTTCCATCAGGTTATACAGCTCCAGCGAAAGTTCCGTTTCCACCATGGTGCTTGGCTAGAGCAAATGTTCGACTAATGGTACCAGGAATACGAACAAAGGCCCAACTCTCGTCTCCAGCACTCAAGCAGCTTTCACTGCTCTTGCTGTATGAGACTTACAACGAGCATCATCATCTTTATACTGACGCTTCCACCACGGTGAATGGGTCTGCAGGATCGGTGATCTTTCCTGCAAAACCTTCCACAATTAAGATTCGACTATCTCACCAGACTACATCGACTGCCGCGGAGCTTGCTGCTATTCGTTGTGCACTTCGTGTAATTTCTGAAGAGCTACCCAGGAAATGGAGCGTGTTCACTGACTCCAAGGCTGCTCTTCATTGTTTGGTTTCTGCCCTACGCCGAGGACCCCACGAACAACTAGTTATGGAAATCAGATTGCTGCTTCACCACCTCGTCGAGCAAGGACACGACATCACGTTGCAGTGGATTCCAAGCCACTGTGGCATAATGGGCAATGAACTTGCCGACGCAGCAGCACGATCTGCACACGAGGAGGGCTTACAAGACTCCATTCCATTCTCAAGAACAGACGCTGCAACGAAAATTCGTGTGCTTGCAAATGAAGCCATCAAAACTTTATGGAACACACCCAGCCTAAAGCATACACGTCTACACCGACTGGACCCATCCCTTCGACTTCGACCCCCGCCTAGACTCTCTCGACTCGAAACAGCAGTACTTTGCCGACTGTGGCTTGGTGTCGCCTATACAAGATCCTTCGCCTTCCGAGTCGGTATGGATGACAGCGCGGCTTGCAGACACTGCGGCGGCGAAGAGACTATCGAACACGTACTTTGCCACTGTCCTCGATACAGCGCGCACCGGCTGTCACTAGCGACCGCGTTGGCGCGCCTTGACGACAGGCCACTTTCAGAACAGTCAGTTTTGGAATGCCGACGTGAACTGTCGTCGCAGCAAAAGTCGGTCAAGGCTCTGTTGACTTTTCTACGTGACAGTGGCCTATTAGAAAGACTCTAATGACCCCATTTCGTCCCTTCTCATATTTTTTTTTCTCATGCTTTCATTTTTGTCACGCTCTTCTTTCCGTCTTTATTTCCCCTTTCCCTTCCCCTAGTGCAGGGTAGCAAACCGGACGTTTTAAGTCTGGTTAACCTCCCTGCCTTCCTTTCATTTGCATCTCTCTCTCTCTTAATTGAAATTAATCAATGTCCGTGTTCTGCGCTGCGAGTTAGTTTGGGGTAACCACTGCAAGAGTAATTTTTCTTTCTGTTACGGTATTCTAAAACAAAACCACAGAATCCAAACTCCGAGCTGAAATTGTACGTAGGCATTGATTGACAGAAAGAGTGGGTCGCTATATGGTGATTGTTTCTTCAATATTGACTGGTCTTTATGTGCTATATTTAGGGTAACTAGGATTAAAGAACAAAGAAAGAGGGGGGACAGTATTTTGCGTTCATTTTCCACATTAGGAATCGGGTACTGTTAACGTTAGTTCTTAAAAAAGTTATATGCGTGTTTATAGAGCAGGTAAGTGAAAACCTGTCGTTTTACACTTATAGCACTTAAGCTAGACGCACTCTACGATATCAAACTGAAGAAATAGGGCGTATGAACTCGGTCACAGGCGCGTTTTTGTTAATCGTATCTGAAGATACCTATTTCACTTTCTTCATTTGTGAAGTTCGCCCAATCATTGGAACAGGCTTTGAGTTATTCGAACTATATACTTTACAATATACGTTAACGCATACTTTTTTTATTTCCACCATTTTTTTACAGAGGTATTTCCCCAGTGTGATAGCGTTCTTGAACGCTCATTGTGCAAGCGCCAGCGAATACCTAAATAAAAAAAAACTAAGGCACCGAATCCACCAGAACCAAAGTTAGCTCAGTCAGCATTACTAATGCATCGTAACTACAGCCAGTGACTTGATTTGGAGTGCGGCGAGACGTCTACAGGACTTCCCTTAATGGTCTGGCAGGGGGCATTTCTTAATCCAAATGCTATCAGAAATGTTGCATAAGCCGTGCGCAGACAGGAATAGCGACAACACATGGAAAGTGATCCTTGACGCAACCGCGTTTCAACATTCAGGCTTCGTATCATAGCATCGCCTTGGGACTGGATTTAAAGTGGTGGGACGATGGCGACACAGCGAGTGACCACAGGCAACGCTCCATGTGCTCCGCGAGTCCTCTTGCTGCGACTACAGCACACGTGGCTGCACTAGGCCATCTAAAAAGAAATGATAATGAATAAAAGCAGCAAACCTGTTCATTGTGCAGGTTATAGGTAGGCGCCATTGTAGCTGACATTTTATTCCGTGTTTTTTTTTTCTTATCGAGAGTCATATGCGGGATCTGCATGCTTAAATTCAGCTGTAAATTCTGGACTACTCTTACCCCAGACAATGTTTTCCACAGGTGCAAGTTTGTTTCTTCAAATAGATTGGTTAAACCAAATTTCTTACTGATGATTTGAACACGAATTTTATACTGAGAAGCATTGCACTCAGCAGGATGCAGACCAGTGTTGACTTATAGCGACGATGGGTTGAAAAGCGCCCAAAAGCCTCGCAGTGAGTTTTCTCTGTAATTCTTTTCCCCACGTGTTGACCACTCTCCGCATGAACAGAGTGCAAACATTAAATGAATTAATTAATGAAAAAAATTAATGAGTGAATGGTGGCTGGTGTTAAAAAAGTGGTAGAAAAATAATTGGCCTTTGAAAGATGCTCTGTAGCTCTCTGGCGATCCGGCATCCCCCTTGTCTATAATCGTGACCGGCGCTCTGCACACGCAGGCACTTCAAGCTGGAAGCCGAGCTGGCCTCCATGACATGGAAAATCCGCTGGGACGAGATCTCCAGCTCTCCACCGGGCCACTTCAAGAAATTTGGTTCTCGAATGAGCCTGACGAGAACCAGCCTCGCTGTAAGTCTTTCGAGAGCAGCACACTGCCTCCTTTGACCCGCTTTGAATTACTCGACCCACGGGAAGCCCCAATTAGTTCTTTGCGCAAGCCGACGCTACCCCATTGAGAGTGCAATTCAAGTGCGCCAGCTATGACAGCTCGCTGGTTCCGGCTAGTACGAATCTCCAGCTAGAAAAGATGCCAGGTGTTGGTTGCGGGGCTGTCGTTGCGCGACTGCGCAGTCTTTGCTAAATATCCGGTGCTTCTCTACGGCGTACACGTTGACTGCTTGAATCATTGACAGGAGCCTGTTGCAAAATTTTACGAAAAAATGCAAATTCAACAGCAAAATAAAAAAATAAAAGGAAAGAAACGGTCCCATTCCATTCTGTGAAAATGGATGACCAGCGAAGCTGTTTAGCGCACGAAACATAGGTGACCCAGAATATTCAACAAAGGTACGAACATATTTATGTCCTAAGCTGTGGTTATCGTGGCCATATAGGTACGCACACACATTCGCGCATCACCTCTGTTATTAAATGTGCCCGTCACGTAAGAGAATGAATGGCTCATACCCCCGTAAACGCGGCCAGAATAGTGAAATTCTACGCTAGAAGGATGAGCGGCAACGGAGCCCTCTGTGGAAGACGACGACGACGACGAGCGTGCGAGCAGTGGCACTAGCGCGTTTGCGCGATTGGCGTCGAGAATTTTTTAACAGTCCTTTTTTGAAAATGTTATAGGAAACACTTTCAAGAAAACATCGGTTCTTACCGTTGTACCTAGGACTTCTTGTGTCCTACGTGTGACAAGGGTAGTCCAAGGGTATGTTACAGGTCCCCGAGCCCACAGCTGTATGTGCCATTGAGCTTGGACGCTTTATGCACTATCACCAGGATCAGCCCACATGATGATTTGCTTTTGTCAGCACCTCGGGGACACATTTTTTTCCCAAATTCTAGCCATAGACAACTTCACTGTAATAAAAACGATGCTTTCAACCATGGCTGATTCAAGGGTGCAAAAAGAGTCCCTCGAGGCATGTAAAATCAATACAGGTAGAGCAAGATTGTTTTTATGGAGCGTGTTTTCAACATTGACAGCGAGTTCTAGCTTAGCACGCAGGAATAAACTGATACACCCTATGGCCGTGGCTCGTGGCAAGAAGGAGTGCAACCGATTTTCGTTCACAATGCTTTTGACAATTTAACTTGCTTACTCACGCGTTCTCAATGAGCGCTATGACATACACTTAAATAAATATGCACAATTGTCATTTTGTTTTTTATGACAATGATAGTGCGCTCAAAAGAGGCATGAGTTAGTCATGTTTCAGTGTGCCCAACTCCAGGATGAAAATTTTTGTTTGTTACAGCCATATTTCATGACACTTTCAGACTATGATTTGTCTTTCACTTTTTGTTCTGTATATAATAAGCAGCCCATTGTGTTGAAAGGTATTTACTTGCAACGTTCGCCGTTTTCTTCACCACTTTGCGTTGTCTGATCTGCGACGTCACGTATTCTTTAGAGACCCCCTACACTTCAAACGAATCTGAGTGATAGCCGTAACCAAGTAAGACCCCCGTTTTTCATCTTTTTGAAAAAAGAATATTTAGAAGGTCACTCCTATATAAGATCACACCAATAAATAGCTTTATTGGAAAGTTCGAAGTTGGGATTAAGTTACGTATTATCGGCGAGAACAAAGCGAGCATTGGGCTAGGCAGTTCTCCTTCGCCCCTTTGGCATGGATGTCCCATCAACAACCTTACTAATTGAATTAATAATACCAACTTGCCGCAGTTGAAACTTTCCCACCTGCGGCAAGTTGTATTTTCGTCCACTTTCATTGCTATTTATTTATTATTTCTTTAATTAAATTAGTAAGTACAAGTAATTTCCCCGATGTTGTCCTTGGTGTCTTTGTTTGTTGTCTTCTCATGATACAATTATTAAATATTGGGCCCCTCGGTTAACCACCTTTCTTCTCGTTCATCACCAACCAAGGTATTTAAGCTGCACAACGTTAACATTCTTTCTTTTTTCATTGCATTAGTATCTTGTATGTTTACTACACATTGTTCCTTTCTTAGTATTCTGCCTCATGTATTCAGGCCACCCACTCATTGGACAAATTTTCTCAGTTTTTCTTAGCACATACGTATGGCGGACACGCCTGCGTACCCAAACCAGCGTTTTTAATAGCCATACTCATATCCACGAATATGATACGGTGAATGGCAATTACGATCCTGGGCAGCAGATAAAACTAATAAAATATTTCTATACAGACAGGCATTAACAATCAGCTGTAAGCCATTGAAGCTCTGTCATGAAACAAAGTGAATGTGTTTCCTGAACGTAAATTTGTAAACAAAGGTGTTACACACAACAAAAACACACGGGTAATCGCTGACTACATCATCGGAATCAACGTAACAAGAGAACCTGCATATCACGTGTTCTTATTTGTTTTTCCCAGAGCTCGAACTCTTCAGAAGCTATCTTCTTCGGTGGCCGACGCCAAGTTTTTATCGGCACTGGCTTCTATAAAGTGAGTAGACATTTACACGACCTTTTCAAATTTCTCCTACGATCTCATAAATCTCTTAACATTGTACCCTGACTCATACCCAGGACCAAGTTGTTGCGATCAGGCCTTTCAACAAGATGAAGCTGGAAATCACACGATCACTGCTAATGGAGCTCAAAAACGTAAGTATACTTTACGTTGCCGTCCAGTCATAAGAATATAAAAGGTGGTGCCTTAAAAGAGAGAAAAAAAGGATGTAAACCACATGAAATTAGCCAAAGATACAAAGAAAATCCTCATTGGTTCTTGAGAAAAAATTTCGTAGCTGAACAAAAATTGTGCCTTGCCCGGGATCTAAACCAGGCCAACGCCTTTCCGGGGCGCTATTTTCAACCATTTGAGCTAACTAGGGAGCCAGCATAAGGTTAGGCCAGGCCGAAATAATAGACAACTCTAACGCAAGGATAGTCAATATGGTGAATAATTTTCGCAGAAATAAAGCTTCTTGTAATTTTTGTGGGATAATAAAGGCTTGTGTGCAGCACATAGAATCAAGATTAATAATTTCTATCTTTGCTCCCTACTATTAAGGACTTAACCATGTAATACCTTAAAACATCGTGATATACGTATAAGCATATGGAGATAATCGAGCCGCGAAGCACATTATATAATCAATTAAGTTCTCGGGTTTTACGTATTAAAACCACAATATGCTTGCCAGGCACACCGTAGCTGGGGACTCTGGATTGATTTCGATCACCTGAGGTTCTTTGACGTGCAGCTTGATCCACTTACATGAGCGTTCTTGCATCTGCCTCGCATCGAAATGCGGCCACGGCGGTAGCAAAGAACGCCATATGACGCTTTCTTTAAAACTAATTTTTCCCATCTGCGACAGCGAATTCCACACCCGCTTCCTCAGTTCCAAACATGGCGTACCAATTTAATTTCAGAAAAATGGCGGCTGGATTTTCATCATTTTCCTTCAGTTGAGGTTAAGGCTCTATTGAATACAATTTTTGAAAGGATGGCGTGGTGGTCAGATTTCGGACTAGATCTCGCTGAGCATCATGACATGTTGTTGTTGACTTAAGTGCTCATATAATGGTTATTCTGGGTAAACGGTGGTTGCTGTACTATTTCATGTTTCGTTCAAATTCAATGTTCACGTAAAGCTTCAGCTTCATTTCATATCAAAGAAAATTAAAACAACTTGTTCACATTAGTTTCAGGCCATAGAGAGTACGTTCGTACATAACAAAAGTATGGAAGTCTAAGTTGAGTAAAATAGTTAGTGCGGAAATTACTAAATTGCCAATTGGTGTGCTCAGCTATCCACAACTGGACATTTTCTCTATTGTACCAAAAACGATAAGATGGGCTAATAAGTGTGTGCCGTACTTAAATCAGTATTTTAGGACATGAAGTTCAGCGGAATAAAAATGATTCGCTGAGCTTTGAGGGGTTATTCCTTTCTGTACTAGGGGACGTTCCCGTGATTCAGGGCTAACAAATCCTGCTGATTGTTCATTGGAAATCGTTGCATGGCTCATGAAGGCGTTATTTCCGCTTTCAGATGAAGGATCTGCAGCACGATCATATCGTACGCTTTCTGGGAATCTGCGAAGAACCTCCTCACTGCTGTCTGGTCACGGAATACTGTCCGCGAGGAAGTTTGCAGGTGGGCGTTTCTTTGCTGTTAAGAATTGAGACTAGGAAAGCCGGGGCCTTCCTGTAAATCTGTAATACAACGGAGGCTTGATTCCCGCAACGAATTCATTTCTTTTGCATCGAACCTGAATGGTAGCAAAATATTGTTTTCCTCTTTTCTTCCAATAAGAGTAAAGAAATAGTACCTACTTTAGTTCAGCGCAAACGAGATGGAAATAGAAAACGGAGCTGTTAGCAACAACAACCAGATGTTTCATTATTTGTATCTTTCAACTAGCATTTACAAGACTGCGACCGTTTGAAGCCCTGATTACACGATGATACATATATGCTTGAGATGATCTACTGGTATTTATAAAAAAATATGCCGCGAGTACTTACAACACATTTATCCGGTCTTTTTAGGACATTCTTGAAAACGACGAGATCAAGCTCGACTGGATGTTTCGATATTCGCTTATGCACGACATTGTAAAGGTAAGCCCATACTTTAAAGGAGGAGTCATAGCTACCAGAAGTGAAAGCTACGAAAGCACTGGGGTAGCAACATCACGTAGTGGGTACTTAATGTTCTACGTAATGGTGACCTAATCATAATGTCTTTGCAGACAATTAGATTATACTATACGAAAGAGTCAGGCTTCAACGCAGTAGCGCATAACCATTGAATTAGAAGTGGACTGGTAAGAGGCAACTAAAACTATATTCTTCTTCCTTCACTGTTATAGAACCTGCTGTAAGATGAAAGAAAAGTGGCTTGTAACAATATCGCAGTAAGGTGGAAGTCTGGCCAGGCTAACATTGATACAGTGTTTGAATCAGCGCGGAAAACGACGGCAACACAAAAAGGGAGGACACAGCACGAGCGCTGTGTAACAACTGAACTGTAAGAGGTAAAAAACGCAAGAAAGGCAAGACGCCATCTGTGTGCACATGTCATTAGGTCACATGGAATAAATCTTCAAGTATTTGAGTCTCACAATATAACGAAAAGATAGACGGCACCGAAACGTAATCATCATGCGTCGTTTGTTTATGTAAAAGGCCTGTATGCAAAAACCAGGGCGACGTTTTCCGCGCTGATTCAGAGGATGTAACAATATCACGCACAATATCGCATGCAACTGCCCGCCAGATATGCGGCGTGGTTGGCTCACAAACACATTTGCCTTTTGGCAGCTATCATATTTTCGAGTTCAATGTTGTCAGTGTCAGCTTTTTAGTTGAAAGTTGCAGATGCGCTTAAATCTCCTTGCGTGCACTGAATGCGAAAGCAGTGTGACTCTTCCGCGCGGCACTTCTTCCATGGCTATGTGCTCGAATCGGGCAAAGTCAATTCTGGGGGTGGGTCAAGTCAATTTTGCGAGTGGGCCAGGTAAGTTTTAAACGTGGGTCAGTTAATGTTTCGCATCGGGCAAAGTCAATCCTGCAGGTGGGCCACCCAAATTTTGGGGGTGGGTGAAGCCAACTTTGGGAATGGGTCAGTTCGGTTTTGAACGTGGGTTAATTAAATTTGGGAAATGGGCACATCCAATTTTGAGGGTGGCCTAGTCAACTTTGCGAGTGGCCCTGGTCGATTTTGAATGTGAATAAAGTCAACTTTCGAATTGGGTGAAGTCAATTTTGAGGGTAGGCCACGCAAATTTTTGGCATGGGCCAAGTCAATTTCAGTAGTGGGCCAGGTGTGTTTTGAAGGTGGGTCAACTCAATTTTGAATTGTGCAAAGTGATTTTTTGGGGTGTGGGCTGCACTGTCTGCCCGACGCCGTGGCTAATCAGCGGGAGATTTCACTGTGCGACTCAAAGCAGGTCTAATACTTGGTCAGGTGGGTTTTGATACCATTTGATGTAAACGCAGGACAACGGATTTTCTGCTTCATGACTACACTACACTACACCTCGTCAGGCTCATAAAGCAAGTGTTGAAATTCAAGGCGGTGGTCTGTTTGCTTAAACGTATCAAAAAGTGCAGTGTTTTAGTTTGTAGAAATACTGTGGGCGATGTTTACCTAATTATAGCACATAGAGTAGTCAATTTCTTCAGTGATGTAAGACATGTATCAGGGGTCTATGGTTCGAATAGCGTATTTATGGCAATATAAATGTAGTAGTACTGTATAGTGTAGGCCTAGTTTTAACCTGTTGAACAGTGAACGATGGCGAAAGAATAAACCTAACAGAACAAAGCAGGAGAGCATTGCTGCTGTGCAATCCCTCCTGCCTTACATTTGATCTAATTTGCATGCTTTGTTGCTGACAACAGCAAATTGGAAGCAAAAAGAAGGCATTTATCAAGACAACGTGAGAATTACCTGTTTTATTCTTAAAATTTTTGTGCGTACTCTTATTGAATATTCTCTTTGGACCTTTTCTTTTCACACTGTTAATGATGTTCTTCATAGTAATATTACTACATTCATATATCCTCCACAGTAATCTAGTGGGATAAGAACGACAACCAAAAGTTACGGTGGTAGAGCATAAGAGACCGATGAAGATAATTTGCTTAACGTTACGTTCTTGCCTGACCATCAATTTACAAAATGCAGCTTTAAGAAACCACGAATAACTTTCATGGAATATGCACAAACCTTACGGAAAACAAAAAGAAACATCACCATGTATTCCAAACAGGAGTGGGAAGTAGCAAATTTCGAAACAAACCACACTGTTCCTGTCCCTGCCTTCAAGACTGTTGGTTTCTTAGCTTGTGTGCTCATGAAGAAAAAAAGAAGTTCTACCCTAGACCACAGATTGGCAGGTTCCCGCTTCCAACATTAGGAATAACGACGCAAAGTATCAAGTACAGACAAAGAGGTACTAAGGTATTATGTTCCTCGTGTTTTTTAGGGCTTCTTTGTTTCGTGATCCACTCGACCTTTTATGATGAGGCATCATTCACAAGGCTTGTTGCAACCGTACGCAGTCACCGCCTTTTTCCTTTTCTGGCTTGATTTCCAGGGCATGGCGTACTTGCACAATAGCGTCATTCACAGCCACGGAAATCTCAAGTCGTCGAACTGTGTGGTCGACAGCCGATTCGTGTTGAAGATCACCGACTTCGGACTCCATACCCTCCGTTCATCCGACTCGAACGAGAACCATGACTCCTACGCCTACTGGAGACGTGCGTAGTTTATTTTTAAATTGTTATTATTATATAGGGAAAGATATCGTGTACAAGCTACCTGCTAATACGCAAATTTTGAATGCCATTACGCTGTGCGCCTGTGTATGTAAGAGCGTTTTACTTTACGCCGCGTGCACGTTAAACAATGTATGTTCTCTCCTAATTTTCATCGCACCTCGCTCTCGAGTTTTTTCTTTGTACTGTCACTTTAAATATACACGCTGTAAAAAACGGTGCAGGCGATAAACTGCTTTAGTTCATTAACCGGTCGTGCATCAATTCACTTCAAGAGAAGAAAAGGGGAATAATTTAGTGCAAGCCTAATGTAATCGTAATTTTTATGGCGCTGTTACTGCAGAACCCATGCTTTCGAACTAGCGTAAAAGCACAGGTTGCATGAAATATGTTATGGTTGTTTTGCAATTCTTGAGCAACGCCTCATTTCACTGTAGTAAATATTTTGACAGGATCTGAGAAGGTCGCGTTGCAAAAGAAGATTGTGTTGTCTAACTCACGGCAACGGAATTCTGCAAATGGCGTCCCTAAAAGGCCAAACCCACGTTGGACCCTTGTTTACAAAAATGACTGCAGTGGATGCTCTGAGATTGCAGAACCAATGTCGCTGCTGAACGCGCGAAACTCACTCTGAACATCTTGCAACTCAAATAAACGCCGAACTGCAGTTTTAGATGCCATTTGGTTTATTCTTATCCAACAACTTCGTGCTTATTCACCGTCGTTAATATAACGGCGGCGCTATTGAGAAACCCGAGGTAATTACACCATGAAATCGGAAATGGAAGGACAACCACGCCTCATGAACTTCGTTATTTAGGTCATACAGGTGCACACTACCGCTGTCAGCAGAGCTCATTAAACTGCGTAAGGATTACTAAAAATATACTTCAAAAAGTTATTTACAAATGGAGCAGTGATTTCGGGGTGGTCGTAACGAATATGGCGACATCAAACTTAGCCTTTTGCCGTTTTCATGGCCCGGTTGGAGATACAACGCGCATAAAACGTGAAATATCTGAGGTAATGCTCCGTATAGTGAGAGCGAGCGTCCACCTTAAGCGCTTTAATTGGGTGCTCTGATATTATACTACTCACGAAGGAGAGTTAACAAGCAAGACATTCCGGCGCATAACTTAGTGCGAACAAACAAGCCGTCGCCGGCATTAAAATATACTGCGGGCTGTATTAATCCTTCTCTGGCACGATTTCTTCATAAGATAACTGCTGTACGAATACGCGTAAAAATTACAGGGGCCACTCAGTTTTAATGCTCTGTTCACTCATTAAACTGAAGGTAATGTAATGGGAACAAACCGTATTTTAGGTTAATGGAAATTGCGAATATAACACACCATCAACTCCGCAGAAGCAAACAGGACCAGCCATCAAAGTTGCATATATTAGTCGATAAAAGCATTAGCTGAATATCATAAAGCTTATTTTGTCTTTTCGACTGTATAAAATGACAGTATCCGTTTAACGTTTTCAAGCTCTGGACGACACGTCATCCGCCATACACGAGCTGCAAGTAAGATTACAAAACGAGTAATGGTCCTAGACACGGCGGGATACTCTGCAATATAAAAGTATTATGTTCAAAACGCTAATGACGTAGAGCTAAGCTAAGTTACTTATTCGAAAGATGAACGATATCTAGAGTATTTGCAATGTCTAAACCAACATACATATGCAGCTACGATGGCCGTGCATCGCGAAATTCCGTTACCAGTTTTCGAGACTCGTAAGGCATCTTGTGGTTCTTCACCAAAATCTCTAACCGTCACTGCGCATATGAAGATTGCAAATGTACATTTTTGTGGCCGTAAATAGTGGTTCAGTCACTGGAGTGACGTGAGCTGGATGGCAAGTTGGTTAAATTTTTTTATTATTTGTCGACGTCCTCTGCTTTGTCCCTGATTGAATACCATTACTGTGTTCACTGTCTGTCTACTAATTCACTTCAAGATAACCAGTTCTTTTTAATAACGGTAATGAATACATTGTAGGATAAAAGTAGAGAAAAGGTACGTATCTTCGGTGATACTTAATCCAACAAAACAAAAATTGTGGGAGAGTCACTTAAAATTATATGCAGAACTTTCTTGCTTAAGCAGGAGTGTCAGAGCACTACCAATTACGCTAAATGAAAATTTGCATATTGCTGCAGCAAGCGCCCAAACAGCAGCATAGCAACATTATTAAAGACAGGAAATTTGTTAAAATGCATGGCAAACCACTCTCTGGTAATCTGCAGTGCGCGAACACCTGTGACAACAAGCACTGGGACAATGGACTTATAGAATGAACACCATAGCTTCTCCAGTTCTCGGTAATCTTCTTGTGCTTATAGCAGTGTTGTGACGAGACAAAGCGAAATGTGTCACTGGTAACATTAGGCAAGCTATACGTGAATAATTTGCCTACTAACTTAATTTTTGTCTAGCCTTTTCCTCTTCCTTATTATTCCTTTCTCTGTTGAAGCTTTCTCATTAAGATGAATTGTTAGCCTGGGACTCCTATCCAAACGCATAACAGCGGATAAATCGTTGAAACCACAGCAACCGCAACAAATGTGATTGGGTTTGGTGCACTTAAAAGCAATAAGTTGCAATATAAGGAATTTAGTAAGGATATTTGTATATAAGCCACCAATTAAATAAAAAATATGGTTAAACATTGCAAAATTGAAGAAAGAAGGGGGTGGGGGTAGGAAATTTGTAACTCCGAAACACAGCGATAAAAAAAAGATAACACAATTCCGTAAACTGCAAGTATTCATATACTTAAAGCGACGAAAATTAATGCGGCCAGTCGGGTAGGACTATTATATCTATCTATCTATCTATCTATCTATCTATCTATCTATCTATCTATCTATCTATCTATCTATCTATCTATCTATCTATCTATCTATCTATCTATCTATCTATCTATCTATCTATCTATCTATCTATCTATCTATCTATCTATCTATCTATCTATCTATCTATCTATCTATCTATCTATCTATCTATCTATATATATATATATATATATATATATATATATATATATATATATATATATATGTGTGTGTGTGTGTGTGTGTGTGTGTGTGTGTGTGTGTGTGTGTGTGTGAAGAAATTTGTAGACTGGGTATAGACAAAAAGAAATGTACACTTTATTAACTTTTGTCTACAGGTCAGCTATAGAAGGGAAGTGGACCAATAGGAACAAACACCTTATTGACTTTTTTTCTATAGAGCGTGTATAGAATGTGAGTAGACTAAAATAAATAGAAACTTTATCGACTTTCGTCTATTTACAGTCGTAGACTTTGTATAAAAAGAAGACCTAATCTATAGAAAGGCAAGCTCGTCTATAAAAAGTGTATAGACTTTCTATAGACCGTCTAAACTCATTTATGTAAGGGCAGAGCCATTCAGACTGCATCTGCACGGTTTCTGTCAAGCCAAATAGTATAAAAGTGTAACAAGAGGTTAACAAGAGGCCGCTTGCGATGGAAAGTGGCACAGACATGCACAGCGAAACTGCCATGGTGCCGCACAAACAACAACAACAAAAAAATAATTTTGAAAGAAAGGGGTATGTTCAGCGCCGAGCAACAGACAACTGGCTAGAAGGCGGAACCTATCGCATTAAGAGTCAACGTGTAACCAGAGGACTTTCGTAATGGAGCAAAGCGTAAAG
The DNA here is from genome assembly GCF_038994185.2 of Dermacentor albipictus. NCBI lineage: Eukaryota > Metazoa > Arthropoda > Arachnida > Ixodida > Ixodidae > Dermacentor > Dermacentor albipictus. The sequence goes on from NC_091824.1 coordinate 145,644,101, forward strand.
GTATACAAGACGGATTGCTGTTTGACACATGCAAATTGTACGGCTCGATACACTAGAGCACAGTACAAGAAAATAAACCTGGGCGAGTGGACAGAGAAGTATGTGACAGCGTGACGCATAAGTGTACCGACATGAACATTAGCAGCATATGGAAGAAAGAGTGTCCAGGAAATAAGAAAAAAATGATTGCACAGTAAAACGTCGTCGAGTTTATGATAAACGTCGAGGGTTCTGCGCTTACAGAGTACACTGCCACTCGATAATAAATAATAACAACACGGCCACGCAGAAAACTTTACTGTACGCAAATATACCCATGCTCTCCGGCAGATGCGAGTAGCCAGTGCCTGATCGATCGGCGGCAGCCATCTTTTATTCTTTTCGGAAAGGGGCAGCCGGCGGCTATTCAGAAGAAAATTGACTTTTGTTCGGCATATTAATGCATCGTTAACGCGCACACGTCACTTTGACGCGCTGAGTTTTGCGGTTTTGTGACGTCGCGTGACAGGCATGTGAAATAGGTGCAGCCCGAAAGCAATTGACCAATAGCCGAGGGCTAACGGCGAAAAGGCGTCGAATCAGAAACAACTATTTTTCTTTTGTTCGGTCAAATCATGCGTAATCCGTGTTCACGTCGTATAAGATGGGGATATATTGTGACTTTGATGACGTCGCGGGGCGGACAGGTGAGGCGGGTGGTCCAAAAAGCTTTTGACCCATCGCGGAGGGCTGATTACAAAATTGAAATATAAAAGTTTGGAATAGTTTTACGTTACAGCACCCCAACATACTGTCTCATTCAGTATTACTTCAAACTTGAGAAAGAATGCAAATTTAGGCTTATTGGTAGGTGATATAGACAAATACAGGGTAATATATGGTTCAGCAGAGACCGAATGAATGGCATATCGTCCATTCATTCTGTTTGTTGTATTGTAGCGTCGAACGCGTGGTGCTAACGTACGGCGCGCTTGAGAAACAAGTGTCGAGCCTTTTGCCGTTAAAGCTATGCGCATCAATACCTGCGTGCCCGCTATCTGCTTTTTTCAGGCTTGACACGCCTAATTGTCTACGTAGCGAAGTGGTGATACACAGGCCCTTCGAGCAGCGGCGGCGTAGCATTACGAAGCACGCCTCGCCATACGCACGACAAGTTGCGCCTGTCAACTGACCAGTGCACCATCGCTTCGGAGATGTTGGCACACGGCATGCGAAGAAAGCGAACGAAGAAAAGCGCAAGGATTTATGAGCAATGCTGGAACGGCAACACACCGTAAACGTACATCTCGAGCGCCCCGCATGATAGCGTTACCAGCCCTACCTACAGAGCGCTCGGGCAACGATTCGCGTATTGCAATTCCTGCCGATCGCAAGTAGTACATCACGACTCAGTCCGTTCCTTTGTCTTTATTTTTTTGCCGTCTCAGAGTGATCAATTTGCCAGCTGAACACTCACCCGGAATGCACCTAGTAATCCAATTTTCCTTCGAACAGTACTATAACGTTGCGACTAAGAGAAATAGGAGTAAGCTGCTGCTGGCGGAATAAGAAAGGGCAGAAAACGAGACCTTGCATTAGGCTAGATATCGTTGTTGCTTCCTTCTGATGCCAGAGAAAGCTTCCACGGTGACTAAAGAAAGAAAGAGCAAAAAAAAAGTAGGCGCGGACGACGAACACGAACGGAAGTGCAACGTGCATACAACGAGAAAATGGCCGCGATTCTTGAAGGACTATGGGAGAGCGTACACTTGGTCGTCCCAATATACGCATTCCCTCCGGCAACCCATGCTCGTTTGTTTTGCTCGTGGCAGAGAACGACGCGGCAGGACTGAGACGAAACGTGGGCCCACCGTTGGATTGCCCATTGCCCATCTGAGCTCCGTACAAATAAGAACCACTTTCTCGCTAAGCCCGTGCAACGGATCGAGGTTCCGCTGCGTTATCCGCTGCTGGAGAAGGATACGTCTTCGTCTCGCGCATTTGTCGATACCACCGCGAAACCCGAAGCTTTTCCCCGAACAGCGACTCGCCAGAACGAAGGTGGTAATATTCTATGTAACACGAGATCGCCCCCTCCTTCATTCTCCCCCCCCCCCCCCCTGCCCTCGTTCATAATAAGCGGTGCGTGTGGGTGGACTGAGTGCTTTACAAGTAGGACTTACGGATAAGCATCGAACATTTCCTCGGTAAAGTTGCTGTTTTGTGCTTCCTACTGAATCAAGCTGCTGTGTTTACTGTTCGCTCGAACAGCTCACGACTCAATCGACCTAATTATGTACCAATCATTTAAAAAAAACCTATTTGTCCACGGAGAATCATAGAGCAATCGAAAGCCAACTGCCGCCGCACAAAAAGTAGCAGTTAGGCCAGGGAGGCGAAACATTGAATGCATTTATCGTAGTTTTATTGGTCGTATTAATCCGTAACATTCGCTTACTAACGAAATTAACAAGCATGGTGTCACGCGCGCACAGGCAAACACATCGCACTCGGTGACAGCTGACACTGGTTGTAAAAACAGCGGGGTGAGGAAGAAGGGCGGCAGCAGCGAGCGAATTGTCCTTCGTGCTGCCTCTCGCTTCAACGCGAACTAAGCGGCGAGAACACCGCGCGCACAAAGCTATTAGCCCTCGGCGCACCCATACTCTGTGCTGATAGCCAATGACTTTCAAGATAGGGCTCTCTCGGACACGTTAAGCTGCGCCATACGCAGCCACCACCGCCGGAGTAAAACGCCTCCCTGGCACCTTGCACGCAATGGGAGACGGGGTGCTTCCTCTCTTTCTGCCTTCCTCTCTTGCGTATGCGAGATTGAGCGATCTTCCTCGGCTCACCCTCGCACGCTTTAACTCGCAGCCACAGCATACGGCGCTTCGTCACGATGTTATCGCACTTGGTCGCTATTGAGAACATCATGGCGACACCGACGGCGACAGCGGTGGTGGAAATTCACCTGGTGTGCCCATATAATTTTTATCGCAATAACAGAGATGGTGCGCAAGCTGATTGGACTGAGCTTGATGCACCAAACGCATGGTGGCACAGTTGCTTATAGAACTTATATCAGGTGCTCTACATCTATGGAAACTCTATCCTAGTAGTTCCTTGCAGCACTGTGGAAGCTACACGAATTCTTAACCCATAGGAAGGCCGAATTCTCCTCGAGATGTGCTCATCCGCGCCGCGTTGTTTGCGCAGCGTGTGCTTGCCATCTTTCAGCAAATACTCCATGGTTGGTGGGTTGACGAAAAAATGTTTTCACCCCGTAACGATAAGCTTCGTTTACATGTATACGACAACGGCGCTTCGCTTCAGCTGTACACTTTCCCTGCAGTTACCTAGCAGCCTCCTCAGTAAGCAGTAAAGGTGAACGCTCATAAATGTTCCCCTGCATGCAGCACAGCGTCTGCTCAGCGTCTACTTGGCGTTTGCTCGCTACTGTTATCACGTACCATGCTAGAGCGGGTTAATAAATTAATGATGCAGGGAACAATGAGATTTTTATAGCATTCCGCATCGCCAACGCATCACCAGTGTTAATGACGTGGCGCCATCTGCTAACTAGAAATCAAACCAATTTTACGACTCGGCGCTGTGTCTGTAGACCTAGCAGCGTGAAAACAAGCAGCCGATCTCAATAATTTCTACAAAACATACCTAATGCTTTGACCACAGCCTCAGATGAGACTTAGCGATGGCGGATTTCACCACTTCTTTCTTGCTGACCGGTCGGAGAGCCAGTAACAAGCGTGTACTCAGTTCGAAGCGGGTAGTCGGCGTTGTAAGGGCACTGCCATGTTTCCATAGTGGTTAGGGTGGCTATTATGGTTACCGTCGTTAACTGCCACAGCAATACTCGGTACACGACGGGCATGCGCGAAGGCCATAACATGTCACGTATCGCTGTACCGTATGATGTAGCGAGCGCAAATAAAACTCTCCAGTGCAGCCAATTATCGGCCAGTTACGCCTGCAACTATGCCCGCTGGGCAAGGACATTGCCTGTGTACGCCTCGTACTATTGGCAGTGCTGCAAAGTAATTGTGAGATGGAGTACAGACATGTCTTGACTGTTGCCTGGAGCATGGGGCATTAGGCTGAAGCAGGTCTGAAAAGGCCATATTCAAGACGCGAGTATACCTACCAATTATAACTATTGGGTAACAAACGAGCTTTTGGAAATTGAATTAGAACGTTGATGGAAATGAAATGATGATGATTTATAGCAATGCAATTCAGCCCGCTGTTCGCGATTTAAATAGGAATTACAATTTTAAATTATCAAAGTCTGATAAAGTAGTAAGTGGCCCGGCCTGGAGGTAATGTCTTGGCAATTAGGTTGTAACATATAAGATTACTGTGCGTAAATTGGCTGTTAACTACAGCAATATCCGCCGTGGTTTCTTCCACACAGCCAGCGTAACACTAATGAGAAATAGCTTATCATTGGCATTGCTGTCATTACGTCGAAAGGCTTCCCGTCTTTGTCTTTTCCATAAAATTTACAATCACATGTCTTTAAGAGACCAGCTCATTTCAAGACCCACTATTATTCGACTCGGGTTGACCACAAAAAGAAAGTCGGCTACATCCGCTGCAATACGAAGCCTTTCTCTCATTCTTTCATGCCACCCACAACTACAGACTGGAACCACCTGTCGGCTTCTATTGCGTCTGTCACCGACAGTACGCTTGTTGGAAAATGCTTCTTTGATTGTTTTTCTTGCAATAGTAACGCCTGATATATTTATTTTGCTAGTACCAATACGTATCATATACATCTGCAGTAAAGAGATATATCTGTTCACGTGGTTCACATGCACTAGGCACCTTACATTAGTACGCCTCTGGCATATTGTTAACCACTGGTGTTTATCTTTTTCTTATCTTCCCCTTTCGGTTTACTACACACTAGCTTAACGTCAGGCCATCTTTAATGTTTGTTATAATTACTGTCTTCCAGTGTTCTTTTATTTCTTAACACTTGTATAATGTCGCCACCTTCTTTCTCTCTGAATTTTCAGTTGTAAATTCACTCCCCTCTTTAAACTTCGGTGATTGAGGGTATTTATAAGAAATAAATAAATAAATAAATAAATAAATAAATAAATAAATAAATAAATAAATAAATAAATAAATAAATGGTGTTGGGTTGCGAGGCACGAAGTCGCGGGATTGAATCCCGGCCACGGCGACCGCATTTCGATGCGGGCGAAACGCGAAAACACCCATGTGCTTAGATTTAAGTGCCACGTTAAAGAAGCGCTGGAGGTCCTAAGTACTCCGGAGTGCCTCTCTACGGTGCCCCTCATAATCAAATCGTAGTTTTGGCACGTAAAACCCCACAATTTACGATAGAGTGCATAAGCGTGACTGAACGAGGACGTAGAAAGAAACAGATACACAGGGACAGCGCTTCTCTGTGTATCTGTTTCTTTCTATGTCCTCGTTCAGTCGCGCTTGTTCACTCTATTGCGGATTCTAACCAACCAGCCCGCCAACGTGTTTTAACCCATAATTTAAGAATAAGTACAGCAATATCTATTGCTTAAATACATAGTGAAAGAATACTTCATTACTCTAAAATGATTAAGTATTTGTCCTCGGGGTCCGTTTAAAGCTAATACTTCTTCATAAAAACGTTCCCGTAATTTGCTGACCGCCGCCAACGAAGATTAAACGTTCTGTCTTACCCAGGCATGCTGTGGACTGCACCTGAACTACAACGGCGGGGTGAACCACTGGCTGCTGGCACGCAAAAGGGAGATGTCTACTCATTTGCAATCATTGCGCATGAGATCGTGCTCAGGCAGGGACCTTTCTACCTGGGTCCGTCGGTTCAACTCTGCCCTAAAGGTGAAGTATGCAACTAAATTGACGTCCGCTTTCGTTGTGCCATCCTGGCAAAACTTTATCGCTCACGTATTCAACAATAGTCAAAAGCCGCGCATGAAATCTGCGAGTATGGCAGTTTACCCTCAGTAAAAATACCAGGCACAGTCAAACGCAGCCTGCATAAAAATATTCCGCCGCCTGAAACAAGTTTCCTCCTACGGAAAGTATACATAGCTTAAGGCAGCGTATCTGTACGTGAGAGCGCAACTTATGCTTAGCTATCCAAACTTTCTTATTGGGAGAATATCTTGAAGAAAAATGTGACAATAACTTAGAATTGTTCTTAAGCCGCGCAGATCCTGATATCCATAGTGTCCAGAGCATGTCCCTTCTGTTTAGTTACCCGTGGTTGTTTTATAATTATACGCTCTGAGAAAGCAATAACACAAAAAATATTGTAATAACGCATAATTTTTATTGCGTTTCTGCATCTCTGTTAGCCACTATTGCATGCCGGTGTGGGAAAACATGTGTTCTCTTCGTACAGCTACATCAAATCTTTCGTTAGACTTGTTAGCTCATAGAATGCCTTAGGCAGGGGATCCTTGTAAGAAAGAGCTACACAGAAAAAAAAAGAGGCTTGAAATGTTCAACAGTGGTCGAACAAGAAGTGTTACTGGAGCTAACGTTTCGACAAGAGGACTCGTCTTTCTCAGGGCGCTGACGAGTTCAAGTCCCCTTGTCGGAACGTTGTGTCAGGCAACACTCCTTGTTCGATCACTGTTGAGACCAATTTGGGGAGGGCAAAGATACATTAACCTTTAATAAGATGAAGACTCGAAAACTTATCTGAACCAACAGCAGGGAAAAAAATGAACGCTGACATATTAAATTTTTTTTTCATTCTCGTGGGTGCTTTCGCCAGCTTCTTGTCACGTGACCAATCTGAGGACGTATATCGCCGGTCGATCACGTTTGGCGATGTTTTCACTGCCGCCTGACGTAGTACATGGCACGTTGTATGATGGGAGCGGTTTTGCTGAATCAGCCAATTAGCGCACACTGAAAGTGACATCTCCGAGAGTGATCGACTGAGAATTAAGTTTCCAGGGCAAGCAAAATGACATGATTCATTCACCTTGATCCTTCTCTGCTATTGTCATCCATAGCTCTCGATGGGCCGATCCCGCTAACAACGTATAGGAAAAGAGATCTTTGGACCACTCACGAAGCGCGAGAAGTAAAATAACAGGAAACAAAATCCATACAATTTTCTAGATCTTTCTGCCATAAACATACTCGTAAATCCTTGCTGTACATGGGAATAATAGCTTGATTACCCTTTCAAGTCTGTAAACACACAGGAAAGAAAAAAAAATTGGCCATAGCGCTTATACTTTTTTTTGCATATTCCTATCGCAGAAATTGTGGCAAACGTGCAGTTGGGCCACAAAGTCCCGTTCCGTCCTCTTCTTGAAGACGACTGCTGCAGCGAGGAGCTGGCTCAGATGATCCGGAAGTGCTGGGCTGAAGACCCCGCCGAGCGGCCGGATTTTCATACGCTTAAGCCACTCATTCGAAGGCTCAATAAGTAAGCTATGCATGCAGTTCCCCGTCAGGATTTGGGCACGTGAAACAGTACCGAAAACATTTTGTGGGGGGAAAGTAAAATATCGTTTGGATCTCGCACGCATTTACCCACAAAGAAACAAACAGACATATCCTTTGTGAACAGGCAGTTCGTTTTACATGTGCGAAAATGGTCTCCACCTGAGCCCCTGGAAGCATTCTTTTCGTTTCGTGATAGAGTAAGCCGAAGCTCGTTTCGCTGAATAATTATCTATCGAGGAGGATCTCAAGTATTGCTTGCTTCTTTGTTAATAATAATCGCTAATGGAGCAAAGCAGAGCAATATAAAAAAAAAACTCAGCAATGTTCGCTTCGCCATATTAATTCTGGCTCGTCTACCTTGTGGCGATAGAGAGGAATAGAGAAAGAGAGAGTTGCTGACGCAGTGGGTTGCAGGATATGTTGGCCTTGCTGATGGCTTGGCATGCTGCTCTGAAACAACAGGCAGGAAAGTTAATCAAACAAGCGTCCGGTTTGCTACCCTACACGCGAGGTGAAAGAAAGATGGAGTAGGAAGAGAAAAAAAAGGGAGAGAGGGAGCACTGCGCACACCCAGGGACACGCACAGGAAGACTCCCAATGGCCGCTCAGGCAGCTGCATAAGGGCCCGTGCAAATTCCTGCATGGGCTACATGATCACATATTCCATGTAACCAGAGCACAGACCTGTGCTTGTAATGCGTCAGTCAATAAGCTGTAGCGGATAAAACAGATAATACATGAGATGCAATGCAATACTGCGCCGATGATTTCTACACAATCTTATCGACAAAAAGAGGAAGAAGGTAAATGTGATTTTGAGCTTGTTCTTAGTCGAGCGAAGTTCCGCACGAATAATGTGCTTTTGACGGTTTCTAATTCCATTCGGAGCTTGATGGCTTTGTAGGAACACTACCGCTATTTGCAAGCCTGCGCAGGACAAAGTAGATTATGCTGAACTCAATAGTAGCGTGAGTCTGCAAGAAGTCGGCAAGAATGCAAACCGGCACATGAGACAGTATAGGTAATGAAGCAAATGGATACTGTCAGCGTTTTTTGAAATGCAGATACTATAATCAGAGCAGCTATAGCGCAATCGCCTGACATTGCGACGTGTTTTTCATCAAATCTACGTTAGAAGGCTGAATGAAGTAATCGTTGCTAATGCATGCCAACTCGAAAACCCAATGACACGCTCTAGTCGTTCTCGACATCTTCACATTTGAATATTTACTGACCGTGCAAGGTCAGGTACCTTACAAGTTTTACAGTTTACGCTAAGGAACAGGTAGAAATTTTATGCTAAAATAAGACTGTCCCCGTATTTATTGCGATTACACCTGTTTGAAAAATTATAGGAATAGTTTGAACGACGGCGTTTCTAGTAACATTGATCACGTGCAGCGACGCCGGAAATGCGTAGTCCGTTTCATCAGCCCAGTTTTTCATGCCTCATAAATGCTTCATCTGCAAAATCGTCAGGGTGAATTTTATTCGTTTATGGGCACTTCAGCAAGCGACCTGCGGTAAAGGGGCTCTTAACCACTTTTTATCGCTAGGTATGGACAGCTGGGCTAGTTGGGTATGATTAGCATTATGAAACATAGTTCCAGCGCACAATTGAACACGGACGAGGTTGTCTTTCTCTCCTCGTCCGTGTTCAATTGTGCGCTGGAACTATGTTTCATAACTCTTTTTATCCAAGTAGAGGAAGACATTTGAAAGGAAAATTGGCTATTTCATAAATACTTTGCCACAAAAAAGTACTTCAAAGCGTTCAGAATAAGCGGAGTCTTTGGCAATCAAACATGTCATCCGCTGTGCTCCCGTTCCTTCTTCCATGCCTCGCACTGCGAAGGCTACGGCGCAGTGGGGCGTGCCCACAGCACTCCGCCTTCTAAATGTCATCGTGGCGCGCAGTTCAAATTTCATTTTGGATGGCAACGTAGACGCCACGACTACTGCCTTTCGCGCCTATGACGGGCCAAACATAAGCCAAAGGCGGTTGTCCTCAGCGAGCCGCGATGCTCTTAGCCAGTTGACTCGTGGCGGCACCTCGCGGCGGCCGCAGTATCTACGCCATGTAGCCGACCCCAGCTTGATTTCAACTCTCCGCCAATAACAGTCGCCTAAGGGAATGACGAAGTAAAGCGTCCGATGACGAAATAAAGCGTCTAGAAAAGAGTGAGGACAGGGCCTTCTGTTGTAAAGAGAGCGTTTGAGAGAAAGGTAACTTTGCGACCCGCTTGCGAGCTCCACACACCCCGTACGATAGCAAAACTCGGCTGAGATGTTCGCAGCAGTGTATGTTACTCGTGGACTATGTTGTTTCACCACGCCCGAGGGGTTGTTCAGGGCCGCTTTAAAAACGAGTGTTCTAGAATCGGGCTCCATCGACAAGTCTTCGTTCATGATCGTTCCTAAGCCCGTATAGAGTGTATAAATTCGGGTCACTACACCGGATGTGCGAAGAAAGACCTGATATTTAGAATCCTTAATTCACGAATTTCACAACTTCGTTTTAACAAAGTTGTTTCGTTATGCACACAAAGAACGCTTACCATAACTTGAAGCAAAATGCGAAGCGTAAACTCATATTCGTCGTTGCATTCGTTGTACTTCCGGCTAAATAGGGAGAGTAGTCCACGCGTCGCCTGCGAGCATTCATACCCTTATTCGTGAAAAAAGAAACTTGATTGCCTAAGGTATTCAGCGAAGTACAAATCGACATGCAAAGGCACGCCCTTTGCTGGAGCGCAGGGAAGCGTAATGCTCGGCTTTATGAGCGGCGATATTCCGCAGGCTCCACAAAGCCCTATATAATGAGGGATTCGGACTTCTGGTTAGAAACAAACTGCGACATCGCATGCAAATGCCCGAATAGCAAACTGCACGAGAAGATACCGCTGCAATGGGCATTCAGGAAGTGAAACTCTGCACCTGTCCCGACGTTTGGGCAAATACTTTTGCGTGATCGCCGCAGGGACCATACAACACGGTCGATAGCGGCCGTTTGGGCGTATAATGGCGACAGGACAAATGTTAGAGTTTGCTTTCGGCTATGGCCTGCCTGCTTATACATTCGTTTACCCGAAGCACGCCCCGGCATTTTGCACTAGATAAAAAACAACAAAATGGCGAATGCGCAATACGAGGCCACGAGCGTGCACAGTAAACCGCGCTGATGGAGTAACTAAGTCGTTTTGAAACCACGGAACCTCCGTCTATACATTCTCGCTGTTCTTACATTTAGTACATCGATTTGCAGAAGTTCAGAGCATTATTAATCTTTCGAGAGAAAAAAAATATTGCGTTGGTCGGTAACGGCAAACTGTGGCATTTCGTCAGTAAATCGCCACGCCTGAATGCATCAATTTTACCATGGCTATAAACAGAAAGAAAAAAAAAGAGTATAAATTATGTAACTTTCGACAAGTATATTTGAGTGCCAGCTTAGCGAGAAATTACTGCATGCTTAAGTTTCCGCGACTATTCAAGGGCTTTATATGGCCAAAACTCAATCGTAACCTACCACTTTGATATCTCCAATGGTTCAGATTTTTCTTACATGCGGTAAAAACAAATGAGTGCAATAACTTTTCACAGAACATCGATAGTTTTCATTCAGGTGCGCTAGGTGTGTGACAACCAGTGTTGGGCTGTCTTAGTGTGTTGCACCAAGGCGATAACTTGCTCACCAAGGGGATCTGCTTGTCACCCTATCCGTTTTCCTCTGATTGTCGGTTAAATGAGATGCGCGCTAGACTTTTATTTACCACAATAACATGGTTTCACGTAAACATATCATCAGACGCAAAGTCCTTCAAACCTGAACGAGAGACTGGCCAACATTATTGCACGTCGGTTGAAAGTGGGTTTTCGCATAAACATTTATCGCATTTAGAGTTGTTTTGTAACTAGAGCAGCATTACTTCTGGAGACCACACGTTTGGGTAGGTGGTGGTGTGCCATGAGTGCTTTAGCGCAGGAAATCTTGCACTGTGTGAGGACCGTATGCGTCGCCAATGAAGACCTTAGCTCTATATTCCCTATGCTTTGCAAGAACTGCCTGTTTTATTGCTCAAGCAGCATGCGTCGGCTTGCATTCACCAAGCGAGTTGACCCCGTTATATATATATACGTGCCCCATTCCTCCTAAATACAAAATTCCGATGTGAACAACTTGGGACTGTATATAAGAAACTCATGTGTCACAGTGTGTTCATGTGCCATATGGGGTTATTGCCTGCAAGTCTTGTGCGGTATGTCTGTTTTTCCTTAAAAAGGCAACAACTCTCGGAACAAACACTTTTAGGGCATTTGTGGTTGTTCATTACATTTCAGGTTGTTATGTGTTGCGGCGTACGACAGATGTTTCCCGTCCCCCTTTATATCCACCAACCAGTAACTCAAAATTAGTGTGACGCAGTGGCAGGGCGCATGGGAGGCCATTGAAGCAGGCTGCACACGTCTAATGAATAATAATTCTTCAAGGCCATTCCAGTCCTCAAAGCAATCATTAAACCTGTGAAACAGTCTGCTCAACCACTCAAAATTGCACGCGCTATTTTTGCTTTAATTGAGCAACAACAGCCACGTGAATTCTAGCTAGAGTGAACATGAAGGTTTCTCATTGACAACCCATATGCCAGTGACGTTCCAGAACACTGAATGCTGCCTTTATTATTATTATTGTTGCTATTTTTGGGTCTAGAGAGAGGCAAGGGGTAAACATCCTGGACAACCTTCTATCGCGAATGGAACAGTACGCCAACAATTTGGAGAAATTAGTTGAAGAGCGCACAGCCAGCTATCTCGAAGAAAAACGGAAAGCAGAAGACCTGTTATATCAGCTTTTACCTCGGTAAGTATGAACATACATTGTTGAAAATACGTTGAATCATATTTTAAAGCACTCTTAGATTTCTGATTGCCAGATCCTTACTCTTCACTTTGGTTACTGAGTAATGCGAAATTGCACGCTTATCTGTTAAATGTACCCTTAAAGAAACAAAACATAATGGCAGATGTGTTCTTGGTCCTGCTCCACCTTATAGCGACGACAGAAAATTCTCGCGCGTTCATTCTGACCATGCCGCAGTATTCATGGAGACGCAGATGCACAGAGAGAGAGCGTAAACTTTTATTTCAAATCAGCAAGATTTGAGTCCGGCGTCTTTTAGTGGGTCTGGGCACTCGCCGCGGACGCGGTTCCGAGACCTTGTCTCGAAGGGGCTTCCTCGGCTCGCTGGACGGCCCAGAGTTGTGCTGTCAGGTCAGAGCTGAACAGTGTGGTCATCCAGCGTGACTGGAGGCTGGCGGTGCTTATATTACTGATATTTCAAAGACAATGATATCGTTCACAAAGCATACTGTGATTTTCGAAAGATTGCTGAAAATAAGTTATGAACAGAAACGTCTAGATAGAAAGAAAACTTGTCGGTTAGTGAACACGCAAATGCATCTGTGTAGAAGAATCTTCTTGGAACGTCAATACCGACTTTCTCCAGAGACTTAAATCAAGATTGCTGAGCGGCAATTTACGTGACATACAAAATAAATAAATGAGTTGGTCAAGTGCCGTATTTTCACGATTCTACCGCATCCTCCCCCCCCCCCCCCCCCCGATTGTAACGTGCAATTACATTACCGCCTAAGTATCTCAAAAAAATAACTTGGTGCTGATTCTACCGTGCACATCAAGTAACGAAGCCCGAGTAGACTGGTACCATGTTGAAAAGATTTTAAGGAACATAAAAAGACAAACGTCATTTTATTTTTCATCGTGCCCCTGCACTACTTGAAGAAAATGCGGTTGAGAAGAAGCACTATGGAAGGAGTGCAGCAAACTGGAAAATGGCGACTACAAACCAAGGCAGTGTGGTTAGCTACCTTGCGTTGAGCTTTTTATTTTTAGTAAGAATCGGCTTCGTTTTTGATTTTCAGTAGAATTAATTACGATTGTAACGCGCATGCAAATGTGAACACACTCTTTGTTAAAAAAAAGAAAGGTACGTGTTAGTAACGTGCAAATACGGTAACATGGGCAAAACTGCGAAATAATGGTTGCGTGTAGTGTTGCAAACCTTAT